>NC_056741.1:776995565-777060565 GCF_019279795.1 Protopterus annectens
GAGAGGGACCACTGTTGCTGTACGCCACTCTTTGGGTACATATCCTGTAGTAAGGCTGAGATTGAACAGTAGTTTTATGTTTGGGTTTAGCTCTTCTTGGAGTTCATGTAGGACGCAGCCCGAGGGGACACCGTCTGGTCCCATTGATGCTGCGTTTTTTGCTTTGGAGAGAGCGGCTCTTACCTGAGCATCTGAGATGTCAGGGGGGCAGCACTCTGCTGGGATAGATATCTGCCCTTTTGGTGGGGGGGGGGTTTGCGCTGAACCTGTCAGCTAGGATGTTAGCAATGTCTGTGGGTTCGGTGTATTTTTTGTCATTTTGGGCTAATTCTGAGCATATCTGGGAATTCCTACCCAGGTTCCTAACATAACTAAAGAAAGCTTTGTGATTATCCTTAGTGTCCTGTGCAATTTTTCTCTCGAAGCTGGCCTTAGACGATTTTATGAGTGCCCGTAGTTTTTTGCTAATACTGATCAGAGATGCCTTCCCTTTTTGGCATTTTGCTCTATCATGTAGTAGCTTCCTCCTTCTACTGTATAGTTTGTTTATGGCTGGTGTCCACCAGACAGGACGTCTGCCTTTGCAGGATTGGGTCTTGGTTTTATTTGGGATTGCATGATCCATGCATTCCTGAAAGTGTTCATAGAATGCATTTATAAAGGATTCTGCAGTCTGGGCCGTATTTTCCACAGGCCCGGGAGCTTTGAAAGATTCCACCTCGGTTTTGAGGAGTGTGAAATTTGCTTTAGAGAAGTTTTTCACTGTGGTTTTCTGGGCAGGGGGTGGGGTCGGGATGTGAATATCCAGTGAGATTAGTTTATGGTCTGATCTTACCAGTGAGGGATACACTTCTGATCTGGAGCAGAGTCCCCATGTTGGTGATGATCAGGTCCAGTATGTTTTCCCCTCTTGTGGGAGTGGTAACAATTTGTTACATAGCATTTGAGTTTATAAATTCTAGGAACCTTTGGGCTAGGGTGTTGGAGCTTGAGTAATGCTCCCAGTCTATGTTTGGTAGTTGAAGTCACCCAATATAATGGTGTTTGGAGAGACCTTCATATTTTCCAGTGTTCTCAGGAAGGTCGAGTGGGGTTCCTGGGTTTGGGAGTGTGGTTTGTGACAGGCTATAAACTGGAAGGCAGTTTTACCCACTGTTAGTTGCACATGGATAGTCTCTGATGCTTCGTGCTGTGCCACCAACCTGGAGGTGTGGGTATCTTTGACGAATATTGATACTCCCCCTCCTTTTGTGGTTCGGTCCAAGTTTTGGGGCCGAAAAGCATGGTATGAGGTATAACCTGGTAGTGCTGGGGTGCTCTCGGGAGCCTTAAACCAGGTTTCTGTTACTGCACAGATATCGATGTTCTCCATGCTAAGGAGAGTTTCGAGTGCGTGCATCTTGAGGTTTAGACTTCTGGAGTTGAGTAGCATTACTCTTAGTTTCTTATCCCTTGTGATACCTATGGAGGTGGGTTTGTCTTTTGATTCTTGCCTAAAAAAGGCACTATAGGGGTAGCAAGAGCCTTTGCCAATATTCGAAAGCCCAGGGGTGACAGGTGCAAGCCGTCCCTAGTGAAGCATCGTGGCTTGTCGAGCATGTCATCCCAGGCTGACAGGCATTGGATCCCCTTTGAATGACACCAGTACTTAAGCCAATTGTTGAAATTGATCATCTTGTCTTCATATTGTGGCATCATTCTTGGTGAGGGTAAGATGCTACTCAAGGTCAGGGTCATACCGGCCTGGGCTACATGCTCAGAGAGCTCCTCTATGTCTCTTTTCATGTAGTCCAGGGAGGTACGTCTCAGGTCACTCACACCAGCATGGACAATGACTGAGTCATATTTGTACTTGCCTTGGAGTGACCTGAGTGCTTGTGTTATGTGGCGGATCCTAGCGCCCGACAGGCAGCTCACCGTGACCTTCTCCTTGTTCAGCCTGGTGAGCGGGACATCAGTGTGCCTGATGATAGAGTCACCTATTACAAGTGTATCAGGTGTGTTGTTTAGCCTTAAGGGCTGTGACTGTTCGGCACACTGGGTTTGTGAGCTATGTGTTGCACGTGTTTTGTTTTGGGGTAGCGGTTGCTTGGGTGTCTGTTTTGGAGGTCTCTGCTGCTCAGGCAGATTTTTATTTAGAGCCTCCGAGTATGTTTTTGTGTGTTTATGTGTTTGGTTTGCTGTCGTGGTAGGTCTATGTGAGACTGGAATTGTAGTGAGTGTGGTTTCCTTCTCTTCCTGACTGGTTACGCCAGTACTGAGTTGAGAGAGCTTAGCCTCCAGTTTGGCTATATGGTTGCATCTCTCACGTGTTGGAATTTCTTGGGAGGAGGAGAGGGTTGTCTGTGTACATGAGGCAGTTGTAACATTGCCTCAAGATTCCCAGATTCATCAGCTGGACCAGAGAGGAGATTGACAACTGACCTTTGGACATGCTAGAATAGTATTGGGAATTCCTTTATAATTGAAAAAAGGGCCAATGGGGAACAAGGTACTCAAGGGGAGTTTGTGAGGGTGTAGTGCTTTTAATTTTTTAGTGCTGACTTAATGAGCAAGTGCCAGGTAACTTAAATGCAATGTGTTACAGGTAACTTAAATGCAAAAATGACAAACAGTAACCACTCCTTTTAAGCCAGTCAAATTACAACTGGCTTCCTGGCCTCCCCCCAGAAGCTCCTTATTGCACTGTGTGCTCGACCACATGTAATCTTCCCCTCAGGAAGGGCATGCTTATCTTCCCTGCTACTCTTAGCAGTTGCCCATGGTCAGCTGGGCTACCATCAGGGCTTTACACCACCATGCCACCTGAGGGGTTTGTAAGCACTGTATAATGCTTGAACAAATACTTGTCTAGTTGTACTTTCATGAAAGGAGAATTTTCCTACTGTTTGCAAGAAGGCAAATAACAGAAATAAGATTAAAACTGAAATTACTTTTGTGGTCAACTTTGTTATTTTGTACTTTTGTATGGATATTTAAAGTTCAGGAAATCTTAAAATGTGCTTACTGTACACCCAGTAAATCTTGATGTTGCCCATAACGGCTTAGAAAGTGGCAAAAGCAATACTCAAGAAACAAAAGACGTAACACTACAACTACTACTACATACATACACAAATATATCAAGTGCAGGCATTAATGCCCTTCTAGCCTATGAATATAGCAAAACACGTGTTCCCATACTACTGTGGAAGGGAAATTAAATTAGGCTTTGCAACTTACTCCACTGGTACAAGAATCTGTAGTTTCAGTGGGTACATTTTCCTTATCTACTATTACAACCTATTCCAAGATGATGCATGAAGTCAACTCTTGATTATTGGCTAACTAAAATAGGCATTATCCTGTCAAAAAGTTGTGAAGTACTGCAACGCACAAGTGTTATGCAATGGGGTAAGGCATGCACTAGGATGATACCAGTGGTGGTGCCCACAAGGAAGGTGTGCCACTGTTGGTAACCAATGATATTGAGATATGGCTCAGTAATGCTGCAGCATGATATATTTCTGTAGCGGGTAAGGGTCACCAGAGACAGTTTCTCTCAGAGGGGCATAAAATCAAGACAGCTACAGTGAGGTTATGTGAGCCACAGTCTTTGCATTCTTCCTCTCCTTTGGTTTGCCATCATCTGGGAGCCAATGGTACACAGTCACTAATGCTATAGTAGATGCATGCTACTGTGTTGCAAGCTGTTTGTGTGTGTTATGCTGGAAGGCATATGAACATCCCAACATGGCATTCAGAGCATACCCAATATATTGTTTGTGCATGAAAAACTGTTCTTTGAGGTCTCTGAAGGGCCAGAAAGAATACAAGTATACAGATAGGTGCTACATCCTTAACTAATATTTTCCATGCATCCGAGGTGACAACTGTGTTCAAAGCACATTTTAAGGTTCTGTGTCTATGCTCCTAGCTGCAAGGCTAATGGTTTGCATGTAGTGGGAATATCCTTTGAAGCTAGTTATCTAATGTATTCAGCATCCACAATGACATACAGTGCTGGATTTCTTGCACATTTCTCTACTACGACAACATGCTGAAGCTTATGCCACAATGCCTGTCAAGGACAGAAGAAAATATGTCAACTGAGTTAATTTTCAGCCATGGATGCTTAATCCAGCATCATGTAGAAAGGCTTCTTGTTGCAATGACAGGTTGCAGTATAGGTATACATGATCTGCTTCAGATGTGTCTGTGTTCTTACAGCCAAATGGCCACTGCTCATGGTGCTTAATCTGGCAAATAATTTACATCTAAGTAAAATTACCTGAGGTATTCCAGAATATGGCGTTTATCAACCACAGCAACCCAGCTTACAGATTTTTGATGTTGCCAGGACTAGTTACAAACAAGACTAAGAAGAAGGCCCACTAGTTCTTATACATAAAGCAAATTACCTGTATGTATACCTAGTAAGGAATGATTACTGTGGTACATGGGTGGTTATTGCTACTGCAGTGAACACTCCGTAGCTTTGCATATTCTCTGTGCAGTTCTTGCTTTATAATGTATGATTTCTGCAGAAGGCTTCTGTAACATCACAGCTGCTGCAGCACATCCTGCCTTTGCCTTGTCTCTGCTACCTTGCATAACCTCAAACTTCAGTGTCTTTATTGGTTTTGATAAATAGCTATGGAACTTTCTATACATAATCTACACTGATAGTGGATGCTAAGGAAGTTGGTACTTATCCCTTCTGAGCATCTTAAGTGCATATTTTTCAGTAACTCCACTCCTTCAACGCAAAGTATAGGCCTTCCACATGGATATACAGTCTTTCATGGCAGGTCCTAAGATTCTAGCTGACTAGCCTTAATTCTGAAGCCAACATTGTTTTCATGTTATCTGTACTTTGTCATTTTGACTACACCTTTGCTAGCCCCTCATCCTGATTAGCTAATCTTTGCATACCCTCTATGGCATGACGTAATGTCTACTGGCTTGGAACACTGATGCCTCCTAGTGGTGTTATACTATCTACTAAAGTGCTCACAATGATGAATGGCTACCTTCTTCTAAACACTGTGCAGTATTATTTTCAGCTTTTCTTAAATGTGGTGGCTGGAAAAATGATGGCGGTCAAAAATTTGGTAGTGTGAAGTGAATTACTGAATAATTACACTTCCCTGTAAAATCCTTTCTGAAATTCCAAGAGCTGGCAGGTTCTGAACAAATAAATTAATCACCCAAATGTATGAAGAAACTAACATTAATGAAGTAACCATTCCCTTGGCAATGAATAACCTCATGTTCACACTAAAGATGGGCATTAAAAAGACAATAGAAGCGGCAATCAATCAGAAAGGATCCTTTAATACCACAAAGCTTTATTCGGCTAACGTACTCCAGCACAGATTATATGAATATATATTCATCTACAGCTTTGTTAATGTCTAGTAAACACTAACTTCAGACTTTGTGGGGTAAACATAAGTAATAAAAGGGGAAGTCATTATTCCAGCTCGTGTCAGATGGCTTAATGCTAAATAGACTCAAAACAGTAAAACCCTGAATGCCTCTGCTACTTGTAGTCGTACAGAATGTTTAAGATTCAGGCTAATGATCCTTACTTCAGTTACCTGTGAAGATGGACAGAAAAGTGGGGTATTTATTCCTCTCCTTGTGACATGGCTGTTGATCACAGACATATCCATACCGACAAAGGTAACAGCATTTAACCCATAGCATCATACTGCCCACAGATTGAAAGGCAATTAATACAACAGTCACTGATGAACAGTCAGTTCTTTCAAGGGCAACCAACTCCAATAAAGATGCTCAAAATGTAATTTTGTTCAGACTGTTCTTATAATTTGTTTCAAGTCAACATTAACATTATTGGAGAGAGGGAATACAAGCATTCACTGTACAGCTAAACTGCACAAATCCAGTCAAAAAGTGTAACATGCAACATTAATTTTAATGAATACATGTATTTCATAAGAATTAGTCAATTGATGAGTTATTACTAGTTTAACTCACAGAATAAAGCAGCATTAAAATTATAGCAAATATCTGTTTCAAAAACAGTAAATTATAAAAAGGTTCTTTTGAGACATGAGACCTAATAAGTACTTTTCATTACATCCGAATGATGCCCCTAGGTGCATCTGCAGTTACCTCCTACTGATGCCTCTAGGTGTTAGATATTGCTTGTTCATATTTGCATCAATAATTTCAAAACCATGCTATGTACAAGGTTTTAAAAGATTTCACCTTAAACTTCCACAATGGCAAACTCAAATGCATTAGTATTTGACCTCTGTCTAGTGCAGGTAAAGACATATTAACTGTTTTATGATATTAATATATAGATACAATTTTCTAAATATCTCAGCAACCAAGTAATACAGACACAACGGAAATGAAAGCTCTCAGTTAGATGAATAAAATGCTGCTGACGGTATATATGTAATTTGAGTGGTTGCTAAGATACTATAAGTTGCTTACAAAATGTTACAAACTTAATAGCTACTGTGTTTACAGTGACTCATAAAATTTGCTGTAAGACCTAGAACCTAAAGAATACTACCACTATAAAAATAGTTTGAGCTGAAGAGTTTGCCATTTATACTTCCTTCATAACCTCTATGGTTCCAGAGATGTGGACATTTGTTTGAAATGGGAGGACATAATTTGATTCTGTCAAAAGGCTTAGGCTCTGCCCACTGGAAGTTAGAGTGCAAACTTCCTAAACTCCATTGGAGTGAATGATTTAGATGTGAAACAAATTAATCTAATTTCTTTATGATCTGAATAAACTTCCATATCACCTCAGTTTATAGGCTGTGTAAATTTTATCTACTCCAACAGATGTGAAGCTGAAGGGATCTTAAACCTGGACATCTTAATGTACCCTTTTTTGCAATTGTAGCTAAACGTTGGTCATAATTACGTGTTCTCACCACCAAGTTTTATTTCCTTAATAAAACCAGACATACATGAGGGAGGTGCACTGTCAGATAAATAGTAAAAACTATATAATAAAACTTAGTTTGCCTCGTACTTTGCATTCCCCTTCAAAGTTAGCAAAAAAAGTCTTGTCAAAATGCTCAGTTATGTATCTGGTCATTTAAAATTAAGCTTCCTCTTTATCATACCATTCGTCTTAATTTAGTTTAATTCAGTAACAGTCTCCTGTTTTAAAGTTAATTCACTTAAGTTAGTGTTACATCCATCAATCTTTCTGTAAAAAAATATCATAACATTCCTTCTAAAATTCTAAATAAATGCAAATCATGCCCCTTCTACCCTCCCAAACTCTTACCAAAATCCTATGGCTACATAATGTCACATTCATTTATTCTTTCCTCCAATGACAGTACATCAAACCAATGTACTATTTCTTTGTAGTTCAAACTACAATTGGTTTCTCTTGTCTATAAACATACCATCAGTCCAACTTTCATCTCCATGAATGGTCTTTAAGATGGTGCAAATCATTCAGAGTGAGCCCTCATAAAATTCCTGTACAAAATAAGAAAAAAAAATCTACTCCCTGATATCAAAAAGGTAAAATGCATTATCGTATTTTGCAAGCTTTAGCTTTATTATCTCAACATAATATTACAGTTTACTACAGTTTTTCTTTTTGTTTCCTTTCAGAGCCTATGGTCCCTACATCTAATCCTGACACTGATACTGCAAGAGCTCTGCCACAAGGCTAAACTCCCAAAAGTTTTCACTGATGACTTTGTCATCATGCAAAGTAAGCACGTTCAACATGGACAGCCTTGCTATGTATTAACTTTAACTAGTCAATTATGTATCTGCCCTTTGCTGGAAAGTTCTATGATATTTCACCCAAGGGAGTAGTCTTTGCACTCCTACCACTGCAACTTGGTGCTGGCAGTTCCCAATGTGTCATCAAGTTCAATCTGTGCCATGACCCGCTCTGGTGTCATGAAACAAAATGAAAAGGATAAAACCAAGTGAAAATGACAAGCAGCACTAGACAAATGCTCTGCCCTGAACAAGAATAAATTAAAAAATCCAAAACTGTGTAGTGCAAAACGATGTCAGAGCCAGATTAATTAAAATGATTTATTGTATAAAACACATGTAAGCGCTTTCACAAAACAAGTCCTTCATTAAATATTAAATAACAATGCTCCTCCTTAGAATAAGATCAATTAAACAGTTAAAGGAACATATACCAAATAGCAATGACAAAAACCTAAAAACAGTGCAAAACATACATATAATCGCTATAATACAATAAAATAAAATCATCACAACATTCTAAAGCATCTAAAAAGTTTTCATTAAAAAGTATACAATATTCAAAATTATAAAAAAGGGAGTACAAAATATAGGAAGAAGGAACAAGAACATAACCCCAAAACCTAATGCATATGCAAGGGTCTATACACACCTAACAACTAAACAGAGGTCTGTCTGAATAGGGCCCTAGCCTTCAAGGAGTTTATAGGTTTGTATCGACATTTTGTCAATGATTTATTTTTGACATAGGATGGAATCTTGAATGAACTCAAGCTATATTTTGCACTCCCTTTTTTATAGTTTTGAATATCATATAGTTTTTCAAGAAAACTTTTTAGATGCTTTAGAATGTTGTAATGATTTTATTTTATTGTATTATGGCAATTATATATATGTTTTGCACTGTTTTTAGGTTTTTGTCATTGCTATTTAGTATATGTTCCTTTAACTGTTTAATTGGTTATTCTTGTTGTAAGGAAGAGCAATGTTATTTTAATGAAGGACTTGTTTTTCATTCATTAACGTCTGAGGAAGCAGTGTAACATCTGTGAAAGTGCTTACGTGTGTTTCATACAATAAATTATTTTAACTAATCTGGCTCTGACATTGTTTTCCACTGCCCTGTTTTGGAATTTTAGATTTATTCTCATTCAGGGCAGAACATTTGTCTGGTGCTGCTTGTCATTTTCACTTGGTTTTATCCTTTTCATTTTGTTTCACGACACCAGAGTGGGTCGTGGCACTGATTGAACTTGATGACACATTGGGAACTGCCAGCATCAAGTTGCGAGGTAAAACCTGCATTGAGAGGCTTAGTGACTATTTATATAATTACCTCTACTAGCTGAAGATATTTTTTTGGTTAAGGATGATGTAACAATAGAGAGTGCTGACACTGTGTTATGTGATATGATTACATAGTTGAAAGATGCGCTTTTTAAATTGAAAAGGTTGCAGCTACTGCAATTTCACTTGGAGGAGTACCGCAAACTTAAAGTTATACCCAGAGGATTGAAAATCCTTAAAATACCTATGTACGGTGAGAGATATCCAGATTTTCTCAGTAAGTGGCAGCAAATGAATATTGAATTGAGCTTTAATTATATTAAATTGCTGATGGATTTCTTTAGACAGGAGGAGAAGCAGTTGAGTGAGAGAATAGCTTCCCTTCATATTGACTTGTGTAATAAGTTTCCTCCAGCTGTCATTGACAACAGAATCTCTAGCATACGTGATTCTCTCAACATTTTTGAGAAAAGAATGATACAAGTGAAAAAAGAAACTGGAGCGAGATAAATGTGATTTCTCCAGTGGGCATTTTTTTGCGTAGCTGACGACAAACAGATCTACCAATAAGACCACAGGGATTCAGACAACACCCTCACAGGACAAAACAGCTGACATAGTTGAACTTGAAGGTAATGAAGGAACTGCAGTGAGCCTGAGGAATAGCATTACTGTTGGAGAGGAGACTCAGCTGGGAGCTAGAAGGAAAGCTTCTAGTTTAACAATCACTAAAGCCTCTTCTCACAGCACATCTACGATGGAGTATGGAAGTTCACATTCAGGAAAGGAATTGACATCTGAAGTTAAGACTTTGAGAGATGACCCGTTTTTTCTAAAAGCGAAGAAATTAGAGCAGCTTTTTCCACAGTTTCCCTTGCCAATATCTGTAGAAGCAGGGAAACAATGCCAGAGGTCAAGAAGCAGAATGAGAATGAAGAGAAAACAAGAGTTCAATATGAACATGGGGCACATACTGAAAAGAACGTGGTCAGCCAAAAAGAAACCTTAATTTGGAATATCTTGAAAAGACGGTTGAACAGTATGGAGGAGGCTGTGTTAGAAAAAGGTCAATAGTTCATTCCAGCCAATAAAGCTGAGGTAACTGACTTTGTCTTAGATTTGAAATGCTATATGAGAACTGCCATGCTTAAACTCATGTATGGTGACAATGAAACTAATGTTTATGATAAAAAAGCAAACAAAGTGGTTTTTGTTCCATTGAATCACCCAGTATTGTCGGTTTTTGAGAAAAGCATGTGTTGATGAATTGCATAAGGTTTTTGATAATTGTGGAAATGCTTCACAGAGTACCTATAAGAACTTTAGGAATCTGAACAAAGCTGAACATGAAGCACTGACTAGCTTGCAGAAGGACGACACTACAGTGATACGCCTTGTAGATAAAGGGGGTTCTACAGTGATCATGGACAGTAAACATTATTCTGATAAAATGAAGTTAATGTTGAGTGATGAAAATATGTACATGAATGTTACTCATGATAATGAATGTAGTATGATTAATAGGGTACGAAATGTGATAGATGAATGCCTCACATTACAAATTATTGAGTACCCCACTTATGAATACCTTACGATTGATGAGCCATTAATACCAATTATATAAGGGTTACTGAAAATACATAAAGGTACAGTAGACATCCCACTTAGTCCTATTGTCGCAGGGTGTAAATGCTGCACAGAGTCGATCTCTATATTTTTGGAAAAACATTTTTGAGACCTTTATTGGATAGAAATTGCATAGTCCTAAAGGATTCTAAACACTTCCTAGAATACTTATATCTCTTTTTCAGTGATGAGGGATGTTTTAAAACTTGTCTATTACCCTGGATGTACAGTCCCTGTTTACCAATATACCCAATGAGAGAGAGGTGCTATTATTACAGCAATACTTGTTGAAATATAGTGAATTTGATCATAAGTTCATAGATTTACTTTGTTTATTAATGCAGGTAGTTTTGGAAAACAGCACATTCACTTTCCAATGAGAGATTTATCTACAGAAGGATGGCATAGCTATGGGCACATCATGTGCCAAAGATACACTAATATAGTTATGGCAGCATGGGAGGAAGAAGCCATATTGAAGGATCCTTTCAAGGAGTTTATAGGTTTGTATCGACATTTTGTCGTTGATTTATTTTTTACATAGGATGGAGCCTTGGATAAACTCAAGCTATTTTATGAGTATGTTAATAGTACCACCAATTTTCTGAAGTTTACGAAAAACTTCTCTTACGATTAAATTGATTTTTAGATATTAAAGTGAAGAAGAATAGAAGAGATGAGATTAACACAATGGTACATAGGAAGAAGTATAGTACCAATAACTTATTACAGAGCATGCGCCCCGCACATATTTTTGATAATGTTGTGAAGGGGCAAGGTATGAGAGGCTCTAGGTTGAGTGCAGAAGATGAGGTTTTTAGACAGGAACTGAAGGAGTTAGAGATTCGGTTCATTAACAGAGGTTACAGTTCAAGGAGGGTTAATGATATTATGACACAAGTGAAGGGCATGAGGCATACTGAGGCTAAACCCTACTTTTCAGACACAAGAGGGAAGGACAATTGTGAAAGAAAGATTATGAGGAGTGGAGGGGCAACCGGGATGCCAGTTCTATATTCTAGCAATGTGAAACCAGTATTAGAAATATATAAAAAAATTGTCCAATTCTCACTGTGGATGAGGAAATTAGTAGGATCATATGTCCCAACCCTAGTTTCATTTTTAAGAATATGAAGTCCCTGAAAAGGTTATTATGCTATCCCAAGGGAATAAAAGTTGACAGAAACATAGACAGTGTAAAAGTTACACTACCTTGTTCTGACTGTAATTTTTGTGGGTTCACTGACAGTTCTGGAGAATTTTTTCATCCAAATTTGAATAAGAACTTTGTTTTTAAGGTTGAGGCCAACTGTGACACAAAGCATATAGTTTATTTGGCCCATTGCGTGGTATGCAGGTCATTTTATATAGGTAAAATTGACAGGCAATTAAAAGACAGAATAAGAGAACATCTGTATTACATTAGTAGTACAGCAACAAGTAGTGCTTTAGCGAAACACGTGATGGATAATGACAGAACACACCAGTTTAAGTTTTTGGCCACTAGAAAAAAGTAATAGATGAGTGACTGGGAGATGTTAGGAATACAACAGAAGTCAATGAGACCAGATGGATAGTGAGGATGAGAGCAGATAGTGGTAAACGATTGAACGACAAAGTTCCTTTGAAACCTATTTTAAAAGCTAGGCCCCTATTCAGACAGACCTCTGTTTAGTTGTTAGGTGTGTATTCATAGGTAGGTATTAGGCTATTGGCCCTAGGGCCTATATAAGCCTAGCCAAAAGGTACCCTGGCTTTCGCCACCCAAGAAAATTATTTTCCTGTGCCACTGTCGAGCAGAGCCACAGAAGTGATCCCTGGGGTGAATTTCCCATCTCCCATCCAATCATCAAGATTTTTTTTGAAGAGTGGTAATGAGGAGTTTTGTTTGACATAGATAGGTAGTTTGTTCCAGAGTATGGGACGTCTCTGGGACAGGAATCTATCCCTCCAGCACATTCTGTTTATTGTGGTGACAAGGTTTAGGTCCCTAGAGCGTGTAGCTCGTAGGGATTGGGATTTCTTTAAGTGGAGCATGTCTAAAAGCTCTGGGTTTGACATAGCTTTGTGTGTTAGGCAGAGATCACCTCTGAGTAGGCGATATGCGACGAAGTAAAGCTGCAGTTTTTTGAGACGGTCTGTGTAGGGCATCTGTTTGAGGCTGGTAATCCTCTTTGTGAGGTATTTCTGCGGCCTTTCCAGTTGTTGTAGATGTCTTGTGAGGTACATACCAAAAGGGGCACTGTATTCTATAATGGGTCTAATGAGTGATGAGTAGAAGGGAACAATGACCTCTTTTTTCCTGGATGAGAAACCTTTTGTGATGAGGTGTGCCATGTAGAAGGATTTCCTGACTACTGTGAAAATGTGATTATCAAAGGAGAGACTATGGTCCACCTGTGTGCCAGGGAGGTCTCATCACAGTTTCGGTGTTAAGTAGACTACCGCCTACGTGGTAGTTCATAGGTACAGAGTTTTTACCAAAAGGGATGACAATGCACTTTTTGGCATTGAGCTTGAGGCCATGGCTTTGACACCAAGCATCTGTCTCAGCGAGGCCCTTTTGTAGGATGTCCACATCTTTTGGAGTTTTGATTATGGCTCCTATTTTGCAGTCATCTGTGAACTTCATTAGCCAAAGACCTTCTGTGTTAGCCTGTACTTCAGAGAAATAGATACCAAACAGGAGAGGACCCAGGACTGAACCCTGTGGTATTTCACTTATCACTGGTCTGAAGTTGGATTTGGGGTCTACTACTTTCACAGTGTGGGTTCTGTCAGTGAGCCAATTGGCAACCCATCTTGTGACATAGGGATTTATACCTAGTTTAGTGAGTTTAACTATAATTCCAGAGTGGGGGATGGTGTTGAAAGCCTTGGCGAGATCTAGATAGGCTGTGTGAACCACCTTACCCTCATCTATGGCTTTGGTGACTACTTCAAAGAAGTTTATCAGGTTTAGGAGATATGATCTGCCTTTTACAAACCCGAACTGTGTGGGGTCCTGAGTTTGGAGATTACCAATGTCATTGTTTATAAGTTCCATGATGATACATTCTATAGCCTTGCAGACCAGGCTCGTTAGGCTAATGGGGCTGTTGTTTCCAGGGTCTGTGGTGGCTCCCCCTTTGTGGAGTGGGATAACCGTTGCTGTGCACCATTCAGTGGGCACATAGCCTGAGGTGAGGCTATGATTGAACATGGTACTTAGGTGGGGTGCCAGTTCTTTCTGTAGTTCATGTAGAACACAGGCTGGGATGGTGTCAGGTCCCATGGATGCTGTGTTCATGGCTCTGGATAGTGTGTTTTTTACCTGTGCAGCCATGATTACAGGAACTTTGCATTCTTCTGGTATAGAGATGGGTCCTTTAGGGGATGACAGGGGGGTAAAGTTAGCACTGAACCTATCTGCCAGGATGTTGGCAATATCAGTTGGTTCTGTATATTTAGTGCCATTGTGCTGTAACTCAGAGCAGATCTGAGTGTTGCCATTGAGATTCTTGACATAGCTATAGAATGCTTTATGGTTGTCTTTAGAGTCAGTGGTGATTTTGTTTTCGTAACTAGCTTTGGGGGATTTTATGAGGGATCTCAGCTTCTTACTGAGGCTGACCATGGAGTTTCTCCAATCATGGGATTTTACTCTTTTTTGCAACAGTTTCTTTCTTCTGTTGTAGAGTTTGTTTATGGCAGGGGACCACCAGATTGGCTTCCTTTTTTTGGAGGATAGCAGCTTGGTTCCGTTAGGGATTGCACGATCCATGCACTCATGTAAGTGCTTATAAAGTGCATTTGTGTAGGATTTAGCAGTCATACATCTATTGTCTGTCAGCATGGGTATCGTGAAGTTTGCCACTTCTGTCTTAAGAAGCGTGAAGTTGGCCTTGGAGAAATTTTTTACTGTGGTTTCCCTAATGGGGGGTGGGGGAGGGATGTGGATGTCTAGGGTGATTAGCTTGTGGTCAGATCTGACCAACGAGGAATTCACCTCTGCTGTGGAGCACCAGTTGCCCATGTTGGTAATAACCAGGTCTAGGATATTGCTGCCCCTGGTGGGGGTGTGGATAAGTTGATTCAAGGCATTGGAATTTATGAATTCCAGAAAACATTGAGCACAAGAGTTGGTACATGAGTAGTTTTCCCAGTTAATGGTGGGGTAGTTGAAATCGCCCATTATTAGGATGTTAGGTTGTACCCTAATATTTTCCAATGTATCAAGAAATGAGGAGTGGGAATCCTGGGGCATGGTGGGGGATCTGTAGCAAGCTACAATTTGGATTGCGGTCTTGCCCAGAGTTAGTTGCACTTGGATAATCTCGAATGCATTATGCTGAGCAACTAGCCTGGTGGTGTGGATATCCTTAATGAATATGGACATGCCTCCGCCTTTAGTATTTCGGTCCAGGTTAGGTGGCCGAAAGGTGTGGTATGAATTATAGCCTGGTAATGCAGGGGTACTCTCTGGAGTCTTGAACCAGGTCTCTGTCACTGCACAGATATCGATGTTCTTCATTTTAAGGAGTGCCACGAGTGAGTGCATTTTGAGGTTTAGACTTCTAGCATTGAGTAGCAATACCCTCAGATTCTTCTTGCTTGTACCTGTTATGGTGGTAAATTTGTCATTTGAACCTTGCCTCAAAAAGGCACTATAGGGGTGGTTAGAGCCTTAGCCAGTATCCGGAATCCCAGGGGCGACAGGTGCAGGCCATCTCTGGCAAAGCATCGTGGTTTGTCGATCATGTCATCCCAGGCAGACAGATACTGGAGCCCCTTAGAATGACACCAGAAACTTAGCCAATTGTTGAAGTCAATCATTTTGTCCTTGTACTGTAGTATCATTCTGGGTGATGGTAGGATGCTACACAGGGCTAGGGTCATACCTGCCTGGGCTACAAGATTGGACAGCTCCTCCGTGTCCCTTTTCATGTAGTCCAGGGAGGTACATCTCAGGTCATTCACACCAACATGGACAATGACACAGTCATATCTGTACTTGTTGTGAAGTGACCTGAGTGCATGTGTTATGTGGCAGATCCTGGCACCCGACAGGCAGCTGACAGTAACTTTCTCCTTGTTTAGTCTGGTGAGTGGAACATCAGTGTGCCTGACTATAGAGTCACCTATGACTAGAGTGTTGGGTATGTTGTTATGCCTTATGGGCTGTGGTTGAGTGGCACCAATGAGTTTGTGGGCTATGTGTTATTTGGGTTGTGTTGGGGGGTGGAGGTTGCTTGTGTTTCTGCTTTGGAGGTCCCTGTTGCTTGGGCAGGTTTTTACTGAGAGCCTCCGCAAATGTAGGTGTGCGTTTTGGTGTGTAGGTTTTGAGGGACTATGTGCTGAGTGTGGTGTGGTGCAAGTGTTTACCTTCTCCTCTTGACTGTCTAGTCCAGTCTTAGGTGAAGAGAGCTTTGCTTCCAGTTTGGCTATATAAGTGCATCTGTCACAGGTTGTAGTGTTGGGTGGTAGGAGGAGAGTGTTGTCTGTGTACATGCGGCAATTGCTGCATTGCCCCAAGATGCCCAGATTCATCAGGTAGACAGGAGAAAACACCGGGAGCTGACCCTTAGACATGCCTGGATAGGTGCTTATTTGTTAATTACTAGAAACTGTTTTCCTCTAGACAGTGAGGAAAGTTGAGTGCTGTAGTAATTTGTAGCTTATTTAGTGCTTACAATAAGTTCTGAACAAGTGCTGAGCTCAAAGAAACAGACTTGAGTGCTGAAACTAAAAAAAATGGCTAGTTCTAAGAAACAAAATTAAGCTAGAAGGCTTCCCTCCAGCACAGAAAGACTTGGGGGCTTAGAAGCCCACAAACAGTCCTGGACACAGCAAATCTGTATCCAGACTAGACTACCCACAGGAAAGGCAGGAAACAAGCTTAGAATTTTATTTTTTTTTTAATTTTTTTTTAAGTGGAAAGAGAGAAAGGAGGAGCAGAATCTAAGCTGATTGGCCTTCTCAAATGTTCTCCCTGTATTAGGTAGAATGAGGTAATGACACTAGACTGTGAAGAGGGTCCCAGATCAAATTTACAGTAGGGGCGGGAACTGCAAAGCCACCAACTATAAGAACAGATACCAATAGGGAGGGAGGGTGGGAAACAAACTGCAGAAATGTTTTTCACAGCAGAAAAGCACAGTGAGCCTTTAAATGAAAGTTTTAAACAGCTAAAGGAGCCTTTAGAGAAAGCTTTTAACTGCAAGCAAGTTATCAGAATCAAACAACCCAACAGATGCTTAATAAAAGTGGACAATTTCCAGTTAATACCTCACACACAGTGAAACTAGCTAGAAAAATATACAGTAGACAATGCTATAAATAACTCAAAAAATAAGCAAAAAAAACCAGGATACTTAATATTATATTTATAGATCAGAGTTTGCTCAGTGTCCTTCCTTCGATTAGCTCAGTGTGAAAAAAAATCATGAGGAAGTTACCATGTATAGACCCTTACATATGCATTAGGTTTTGGGGTTGTTACGTTTCTTCTTCCTATAATTTTGTACTCCCTTTTTTATAGTTTTGAATATCATATAGTTTTTCAAGAAAACTTTTTAGATGCTTTAGAATGCTGTGATGATTTTATTTTATTGTATTATAGTGATTATATGTATGTTTTGCAATATTTTTAGGTTTTTGTCATTGCTATTTAGTATATGTTCCTTTAACTGTTTAACTGATTCTTCTTACTGTAAGGAAGAGCAATGTTATTTTAATATTTAATGAAGGACTTGTTTTTCATTCATTAACGTCTGAGGAAACAGTGTAACAACTGTGAAAGTGCTTAAATGTGTCTTATACAATAAATCGTTTTAATTAAACTGGCTCTGACATTGTTTTGCATTGCCCTGGTTTGGAATTTTAGATTACACTGTATATATGTCAGTTACTTAGCCTCCCTAGCTTCCTGAGTTCTGCATTCAATAAATGAAAGAAAATCTGTTCTACTTTGTACCGCCTTGTTAATTACTCTGTACTGGCTATTAAATAATTTCTAAAAATAATAATTGATCTGAAGGTGGGAAGCCCACTAAGCTCGGCTTTGCTTCACTCCCCCCACCCTACCACTATACTTCACACATACAGATTTCACCTTTGACACCCATACACTAACCCTCCCCCCAAACAACCTTACTACTATGATACAAACACTCATGGTAGTATTTTCCTATTTCCTAACTTCCATCTAACATTTAGCATAATTTCCAAACATTTCTCCATCCCATACTGCTTTGCACCATATCCATTCATATTCAGACCCCTCCTCAACAGTACTGGTCTATTATTCTACGTTTAAACATTTACTTTCCCCAAACCCTCATTACTTCCTATCATAACTACATCTTTATACTCTACCCTTTCAAACTCCACTTTTTCTCACATTCCAGAAACATAACAGAAGATACCAGGACAAACTAACTCCCATTTTTCTTAGGAAATACCTCCTTCCAACATACCTACCTTCTACAAGCTTTCAAATTACACCACCACTAAATATCATACAGCCCTGCAACTTTTTGCTTCCTTCTTGATTCATGCTTCCTTCTTGATTCATACTTCCCCACTACCTGCCATCAATAAAATACAGATCCCTTTACTTAATCATGCTACTCCTCAGCTTATCTATTCTTCTCCTCCTACTGAGCCATTTCTCATCCTACTATGACTCAATAATAGATCTCAACATCTTTCCAACTATGTCTCAACCACCTATCCATACTTCCTCCCTAAACCCTCCACATATCACCCCAAACCTATTTAATGAAGCCCCTCACCTCTATTCCAGATATAGACCGATTAACTCCATTTCAACTCAAATCAAAATAAAGTGGAAAAATATTCTTCAAAAAACAAGAATCACTAATACCCAATATATTAAAATCCTCCTAAGAAAAGACATTCACCCTAATACTGGCTCCACCTAGCAGAGCCAATATCAAAACAATTCTCTTGCACACACTACTTTAACCCCACAATGTTCAAACCTCAACCCCAGTAGTCTAACTTTTGACACCATAAATATTAGAAGTATAAGAAATAAAACTAAGCAACTACATGCCTGAATTACCCAACACAACTCTGATACTCTCACTTTAACTTGGCTTAAATCCAGCATGCATGACTCAAACTACATCACCCCTAGCTATAATACTGACCATAATGATCACATAAAGAGGAAAGGTAATGGCATTGTTTTAATACTTCCCAACAAATACCACATGTACCCCCCCCCACAATAAACCAATACAAAAATTCAGTTCAGCAGAGCTTATTACTTTTCTGAAAGTAAACAGTTAGGTATTACTGTCCTTTACATCCCTCCTAGCAACAATATAGCTATACATATTGGATATCCACAGCAATTTCACAAGAAAAAACACTACTAGTTGAAGTCATTATGAAATGGTTGGATGTAACACACCTACATTTAGCATGAACTTATACATTTTAGTAGCTCCACACATTATAGCAAGACATCAAATTCCTTTATTAGGCTGGATCCTAGTATCAGACCCTAGCAAATTCACCCACCACAAGTACAATGTCAGAGTTTCTCAGCAACCATCTCCCACACTATACAGCAAGATAACTCACTCAACCACTTAAACAGCATGTTTATAAAACAATATGCAACCTGTTTAAGATTAACCCAGAAATATTCATTGCTACCCTATCATCTATTAACTGGAATATCCTAAAAATCATCCTCTTAGATAATGCCATAAATGAATTCAATGCAACTTTCCTAAATATCCTTGCACATCCTAGAAGGAAGAAACTAAACACAAATAATGGACTGAATAGAGAAGAATGCTATTGCAGGATAGAGAAAAAGTACAGAAAGAATGGCAAAAAATATGAAACACCACAATGTCTCAAAAACGTCAGAATGCTCCCCAACCATACTAAAAAGGAAATAAATGAAGACAAAAATATACTATAACAACTTTCAGAACAATGGTAAACACAACCCTAAAAGACTCTGGTCAGCCATTAAAAAAAATCTAACATCCTTTCCAAAAATTCAACCTTAACACCTCCCCCAGTAACTCACCACTGGAAATCACAATAGAATTCCACTCTTATTTCATTGCTAGAATAGCATCCCTAACCAAGGATTCCCCAACATCCAATCCCAGCCTTGCCCAGCAGCCACATATCACCACATTCACTTTCATCTTCAAACCTGTGCCCACACCCTACATAAAGCTGCTATTAAACAAACTCAAACCATGCTCTATTTCAACTGATAGCCTTCTAAGCAAGTACCTTAAAGTAGTGGCCAATACCATTACTTATCTTTTTCAGTCCTTATATATAGGTCAATCCAGGAATCCCACATTCTCTCTCTGGAAATAAAATCACACATTATCCCTCTACACAAAGGAGGAAATTCAACAAACATTGCTAACTTTAGACCTATAGCAATGTTATTTCTCCTCACCAAAATACTTGAAAAATGTATTCAAAAAGTAATGCTAAACTATCACCTGCTGGAAGAACTCCTATTCCCCAGATGACAATGCTTCGATCATTCACACAGTACTAACACTACACTTCTATTCATTACAAACATCAACAACAAAGCTAGAGAAAAACACAAACTCATTTCCTCCTTATTTCTAAACTTGCCTAAAGTCTTTGATACAGTTTGTCATAGCAAACCTGTACCTTAAATGTTCTCACTAGGTCAATCTCAGCCCTCCCTTCTATGGTTCAAAAGCTACATGTCCAATAGGTATCAGTAAAATGGCACTGCACCTTCTCTCCATACCTCCCAGTCAACACTGGTGTACCACAAGGCTCTATCCTTGGCCCCATCCTTTTTAACGTTCTCACTAACACCCTCTACACATCCACACAACAGGCCTCACTAATACCATATGTAGATGACGCCACACTCGTTTGCACATCTCCAAAATACTACTCAGGAAACTTTAACAGCTACTGAAACATAGCTTTGGAATCAACAATTCATGCCCCCCCCAAAAAAAATAAATAAAAATAAAACTACTAGTTCCCCCCCCCCGCCCCCAAAGCCCTCTCTCATGAAAAAATAAAATGTAAAATCCTCTCTCTTAATTATGCAACAATTGAAGTCACTTTTTACAGCAAATTATTAAGGATAATAATAGATGGTACTTTTAAATTTGACCTAACACTGCACTTGCCACCACTTACCCTCTCCTCTTACTATTTATGCAGTTCCCATCCTTACTAGCCTTCAGCCATCACAAGAATTACAACTTGAAAAATGCTGCAATAAAGTGACTACTTTTGCAGCAAATATCCATTTATTTACCCACCACTATACAGCTCTAAAAATACTAAATTGGTTAGAACTACATATACAGAGCTTCTTACCACCTATACAATTATCCAGCATCCATCTGCTTATCCAGCACTAAATACTATTCTATACAACTATGTTCCCAATCAGTCATTACGCTCTAATGACCAAAAACTCCTCTCACTCCACATATCTATCAAGGCTGCTAGGCATGGTCTGTACTTATACCATGTTGCTAAAGCCTAGTACTCCTAACACATATCTATCAAATCAATATCCTCCCTCCAGTTCTTTAACACCATTCTGAAAGACTTCCTAGCCAGAATCTGGCTCTGGTTCTTGCTCAACCCCAGGATACACTATATCCCTAAATATGAACAAATACCTATCCATACCTTACACTTCACTACTCTCCTGTCTTCACTTATTTCCTTACTTCAACCAATCACTTCCTTGACTCTCATTCTAAATATGCCATAACCCTGTTTTTTCTCTCACTTCCTATTGCAATTCCTGTTTTACTATACTAACTTACCTGAAATTTCTCTATGAACCATCTAAAATGTCTAAATATTAAATTATTGTCATATAAGTTGTATGTGCTCAAGTGTTTTGACATATTATATAATTTGGTATAATTATTTAGACTGTAGATGTTTTTATACTATTTTGAAAATTGTAAAATTATTATTCTTAAAATGTTTTTGTAATTCTTTGGACCTTTTCTCCCAGGCCTCTGCTGAAAACAAGCATCTAACCAATCGGACTTTCCTGGGAATCAAATGTCAATAAATAAGTAAATGAATATGCCTTAGCAATGTTTTCTAGCACTGAGCATTATGATAAAGTCTTGGTGTAGTACAACCTACTAAACCCCCGTCTTCTTTAGTTATATCCAGAACCACATTAGACTGCTCTAAGCCCTGGGACTGCTCATTTGTAGGTGCATGACCTTACACCCCTTGGACTAAACCAAAGCTAGTATCTACTAATCTACCTAATTTCCACTAAGCCATTCTTTAAGAATTTCTCATTTTCCTGAACTAATATACATAGTTCAGAATCATAATCAAACATGTTGCTACTTTCCAATACCATGATAGATGGATACTAGATAGACAGATAGTGATAAAAAGCTATTAAATTTAACAACATTCAAATCCGACCCCTGTAAAGCACTACTTGCAACTTGCATTTCAGACTTCTCATCAGACTTGGAGACTCGCCTGACAACCACTCTTTAGCCCAGCTTATCATTCTATAATGATAAACATCATGTTGAATTTAGCACAGTAAATCTTCCATGTGATAGAGAATCATATGCCCTACTTGAGCCCCAAATAAATTCTATCCATTAATGGGTAACTAATTCTTCGCTATTTCACAAATCAGAAACTAAGTATGAAATGACTGCCTTTATTAAACTCATAATGTCCATTGTACTTTAGATTAAATCAAATGTATTTATATGAAATAAATACATTTATACATTTAGTTATACAGCTGTCTCTACTTTGACTTACTGAACAGGTGCTTACAACAGAGCCACTTTCCTGGCCATGCTCCTACCCTCATTTTCTTTTCCATACATTTATAAAAAATTAAGTTAAAAGCAGGCCCCTGTACCCCCCCCCCCGAATGTGGGAGCACTGCTGTCACACTTCTACATTATATCTTTCCCTCTCCATTGTCTAGGAGGTCACAATAACTAGGAAGAGGGGAATATATTCATTCCAAAAAGAAAAATCTGTGGTATCCCTCGAAGTCTCAGAAAATCCAGGATGCTACCTATACTGGGTCAAAAACAAACCAAGCAGAAACTTTGCAGTGTGTTGGGTGTGATGTTCACTCCTTGAAATGTGTTATGCACCTAGTTCACTAATAAAATTCAAACTTTAAAATACTTACTACAAAATAATAAGATTGTAAGTAGTCCACAGTCGAGTTAAAAATGTATAAATTAATGAATGTCTTTAATGCTTTTCATTATATTCAACTACAATCACTTGTTTATGTTTCAGTAAAGGATATTCCATTTTTAATTCAACTGTGGACTACCTACACTCATTATTTTGTATTACATATTTTAAAGTTTGAATTTTAATAGTGAACTAAGTGCATAACATATTTCAAGGAGTAAACGTCACACCTTCCACACTGAAGTTTCTGCTTGGTTTGAATATATTTGTTCCCTGTCCTTCCAACTGGTGCAACCTCACCAGCACCACATTTAATGATCAGGAGTATGAGGGGCTGTACAGGGGTACAGGTGTTCAGCAAAAACATCTTTTCTGTTTGGTTTATTAAATACTTCATAATAATCTATCAGGTTATGGTAAGTTTATCTGAGCTAGACTGGGCACAATTAGCAGTGCTGTGAAATCTATTTAAAGGTCCTGATATTTTTTGAAATCATTTACTTTCACTTTTGTTCAATTTTTGCCAAACTGATTCAGACATGCTTTTAATGAACAAGCTGCAAGTAAAGCGACAATAGTAAAGCAGTATCATGAATAGCAGCACATATCTTAGCATAGCAGTTGTTGAAAAAAGTAGATCTTAGTGCAGTATTTTGAAGAATGAATGTAAAGAATCAGCCTGTGAGGTGCAAAAGGCACTTCAATGTGTGTTAGTAAGTGTCTAGGAAACTACCAGTGCCAAGCTGTGCTGATATATTCAGTTTCTGAGGCTCTGTATCACATCTAAATTGAGAGGCAGACAATAAACAGGTGTTTAATTTATGCAAGGTATATCCATAAAAAAAAAAAAAACTTTCAGATATCCCACTGGGTTGCTACTTTTAGATCATAGGTTCATAGGTAGGTACTAGGCTATCGGCCCTAGGGTCCATACAAGCCTAGCCAAAAAATATACCCTGGCTTTCGCCACCCAAGAAAATTATTTTCCTAAGCCCCTGTCGATCAGACCACAGAAGTGATCCCCAGGATGAATTTCCCATTTCCCATCCAATCATCAAGATTTTTCTTGAAGAGTGCTAATGAGGAGCTCTGTTTGACATAGATAGGTAGTCTGTTCCAGAGTATGGGAAGTCTCTGGGACAGGAATCTATCCCTCCAGCATGTTCTGTTTATTGTGGTGACAAGATTAAGGTACCTAGAGCATGTAGCTTGGAGGGATTGGGATTTCTTTACGTGGAGCATGTCCGACAGCTCTGGGTTTGACATAGCTTTGTATGTTAGGCAGAGATCGCCCCTGAGTAGATGATATGCGATAGAGTAAAGCTGTAGTTTTTTGAGATGGTCTGCATAGGGCATCTGTTTGAGGCCAGTAATCCTCTTTGTGAGGTATTTCTGTGGTCTTTCCAGTTGTTGTAGATGTCTTGTGAGGTACATACCAAAAGGGGCATTGTAATCTATAATGGGTCTAATGAGTGATGAGTAGAAGGGAACAATGACCTCTTTTTTTCTGGATGAGAATCCTTTTGTGATGAGATGAGCCACACAGAAGGATTTCCTGACCACTGTGGCGATGTGATTATCAAAGGAGAGACTACTGTCCACCTGTGTCCCAAGGTCTCTTATCACATTTTCAGCATTAAGTAAACTACCAGCTATGTGGTAGTTCATGGGTACAGAGTTTTTACCAAAGGGGATGACAATACACTTTTTGGCATTGAGCTTCAGGCCATGGCTTTGACACCAGGTATCTGTCTCAGTGAGGCCCTTTTGTAGTTTGTCCACATCACTGTAGGTTCATAGGTAAGTACTATGTAATCAGTCTACTGCACATTTATTAAAAGCTTAGAAAATAAACCATATTCAAAAATTTCCTCCAGCCTTAAGTAGGGAAACACAAGTTAATACGGGAAAGAATTTGAGGTCACCCATCCAATTACCTATGTTTACCTTGAAGGTGGCAAGGGTGATACTCTATTTGGCATGTACTGGAAGTTTGTCCAGAGCTGAAGGAGACATTGAGAAATTAATGTATCATGCTAACATACATTCGTAGCTGTTCACAAAGTTTTATAGCCTTTACCCAAACATATGAGAAACCAAGCACACTGCGAAGGAGTAGAAGGTCAAAGAAAGTTGAGTCTTTTACAGATCACATGGATAGACAGATCACCAATGACGATTTTGCAAGAGTTCAAGTACAGGGCGATGGCTGCCAGTCTGCCCAAAAACTAAGATTCTTGAGGCTATTGTTTTTTTTTAGTTAGGAATCTCTGATCTTTCTCAAGTTGGACAAATATTTTGATAAAGTGTACAATAAATAAATAAAATATAAAGTGTAAATTCAAAGATTCATAAACTCTTACTAGGCTAATGACCCAGGTTGCCTTTCTAAGCCTTGCCAAGTTTACCTGAAAGAATAATGATGTCCTATATCCAAACAGGATATCGAGGGCCAGGCATTTATAGTATACCACTGTCCATAAGGGACAAGGGTGCCAGGCGTGGCATAAATTTACTATTCCCCATCCACTGCTCTAGGTTGCACTTAAACTTAGTAGCAAGATGAATACAGCTTCACATGGATGGGAAGCAGGTTCTATAGGAGGGGAAGACACTGGGACACACATCTATCTGTCCAGCATGTTCTGCTTAAGTCACAGACAAAATTCAGATCCCTAGACTTTGTACTTCTGATACTCTTTGACATATGAATATGTGTGAGGTTTGCGGATGCCTTGTAAGCCAAGCAGAGATCACCCCTCAACACTCTATAAGAGATTAAGTAGAGGGAAAGAGCTTTAAGACACACTGCATAAGACAGGTTTGTTACAACTTGTATTCTTATTATAAGGAACCTTTATGGTTGCTCTATGTGCCTGGTAAGGTACATACCAAAGGCAGCACTGTACTCTATCATTGCTCTGAAAAGGGTGGAGTATAGTGGGATAATGACCTCTTTGGACCTAGATGCCATGCCCTTACTTATAAGTTGCGCAACACAAAAATACTTCTTCACCACTGTGGCCACTTGGTGGTCGAAGGTAAGGCTACTGTCTGTGTGTGTACCCATATCCCTGACCACTGGTTCAACTCATAAGTGTATATTATCAACACAGTAATTAGCTGGGATGGTTCAATTCCCAAAGGGTACAATACTGCATTTCTTAGCACCAAGTTTAAGACCATGGCTGTGGCACCATTTGTTAGTCAGAGATAGACCTTCTTGAAGAATGCTAGCGTCTGCAGGGGAGTTGATAACCCCCAGCCTGAAATCATCTGCAAACTTAGTCAGCCATAAACTTTCAGCGTTTGCTCCCATTTCAGAGAAAAAGGCCCAAGCCCTGGGACTCTCTGCTAGTGACTGGCCTCTTGGTGGAGGTGGACTCATCTATTTTGACCTCCTGAGTCCTGTTAGCAAGCCAGTTGGCTATCCAGTGGGTGGTAAAGGGGTTTATACCTAAATTAGTGAGCTTGTCTACAATGCATGAGTAGGGTATTGTATCAAAAGCCTTGGCCAGGTCAAGTTAAGCTGTGTGCAGTTTTACCTTCATCCAATGCTTTGGTAACCCTCTCAAAAAAGTCCACCAGATTTAATAGGCACGACCTTCCTTTAACAAAGCTGAACTGTGATGGTTATAGTGTTTACAGGTTACGGTTACCTATGTCCTCATTTATCAAATCCATGATAATTCTTTCCATGACCTTACAAAGCACTGGATGAAGGTAAGACTGGGCAAACAGCTTAACTCGACGACCTGGCCCCAAGGAGTTTTTTATTCTCCTGGTTTCTAACCTCTCTATAACTCCCATAACTATTTCCTAGAGTGGATTCAAGCTCTCTGCAACTCCTATAGCTACTCTCAGACAATTTCAACTTTGTAAATAGCATCTTATTCTAAATGAGTGCATGTAAAGTGTTTCCTTACTTACTTTAAATGAGTGCATGTGAAGTGTTTCCACACTTCAAATGTAAGAATGTATGTTCAGATGAATCTGTACAGCAAAACCCTTAGATCGATCACAGTGAACTTTGTTGATCATGCTTGTTATTGAATGTACATATCTGTAAACTGTACTATATACTGTACCTTTTATACTTTTGTATTCTTTACTGTATTATGTATTACGGAGCTTTTCACCCCGGGCCTCCACTGAAAATGGGCACATTTGGGCCCAGTGGACTTCCCCGATAATCAAAATGAAAAAAAAAAATAAATAAATAAATAATAAGATTTATGGGCCTGTAGTTACCCAGATCAGTGGTTGGACCTCCTTGGTGCAGGGGAATGACAATAGCCATCTTCCTCTCCTTCGGCACAAAACCTGACTGAAGGCTCCAGTTGAAAAGCGATTCAAGTGGACCAGTGAGGTCATGTTTCATACTATTTATTAAACATTCTACGATGTTACTGGGGCTCAACAATGCAGTGTTTTTGGCCTTGGAAAGTGCATTTATGACATGTTCCCTAGTAATGGTTGGGGGAATTGTATTATGTGGCATTTCCTTTGAACTATTTGGGGGGAGTGGGGAGTGAATTTGAGCTGAACTTGCCAGCCAAAAGGTTGGAAATGTCTTCTGGTTCAGTGTGGGTTATGCCATTTAAAATAAGTTCTACACATTATTGTGGATTTTCTCTGAGGTTATGGACATAGCTGTAGAAAGATTTATGGTTGTCCTTTGCCTGAGATGTTATTTTTTCTTCAATTTTAGCCTTTGAAGTATTAATTAACCTTCTTAGCTGTCTGTTTAGATCAAGGGGCTTTTCGTATGTATGGCTTTGTTCCTTCTATGCTTGACCAAGATTTTTTTTTTTTTGTATAACTGACTGAGTTATCCAGGGTGGCTTGTCTTTTGAGTATGTCTTATTCTTAACATGAGTGAGCACAGCTAGTTCTATGCAGCTATCAATACGGCTGTCCAGAGATTTTGTAAATAGCTCAGTGTATGCTATAATGGTGTTTACTGGGTTTGGGGATGCTTGCAGTTTAGCCAGTGTGTTACTTAGAAGAGAGAGGTCAGCCTTGGAATAGTTCCTAAAAGTTTTTGGTTACGCTGGATGCCCGGATTTAATTTTTATTTTTTTATTTCAAGTAATACTGCCTTATGATCAGATCTGACGAGCGCAAAGCTATTACACTGAATGAGGAACATTGCCACCTCCCCATGTTTGTGAGTACAAGGTCAAGGATATTTGTACCCCTGGTAGGAGAACAGACCAACTGTTCCAGGAAGTTGGTATTACCAAAATTTAGGAATCTCTGGGATTGTGCATTAGAAGTGGTCTAGGATTCCCAATCTGTAGAGGGGTAGTTGAGAAGGGAAATATGAAAGTGTTTCCAGGAATGAAGTTAACATTGTCCACAAAAAAATTCAGATGGCACTAGAGGACTCATTGTTCCAGGATGCCATTAGTGAGGAGGTTTTTGAATTTTTAACTAACAATAGTCCCACTATCCCTATTGTTTTTGGTATTCTGAAAACACATAAAAATATAGCTGACCCCCCCTTATTGACTTATTGTAACTAGTCAGAACAGCTCCACTAATTCTTTGGGTATATTTATTGACCGAGTGGGAAGGAAGTCTCTTACCCCTACTGATTATATTTTAAACGATTCCTGGGATTTTTTAAGTCGTATCAAAAATGAACATTTTGATGAAAATATAAGTTTTTCCACCGTTGATGTGGTGGACTTATTCACCTCTATTCCCCATGACCCTTGCCTGGAGCTTTTTCACGGGGTTTTGTTGGAAAGGACCCCTTTAGGGAACACCACGGTGAATTTCATCATGATGTTAATGGAGATAGTACTGAAAAATAATTTCTTCTTTTTGGGGGTGAGTACTACAGACAAACCAATGGTGTGGCAATGGGCACCAGTTGTGCCCCATTGTTTGCAAATCGTATCATGTCTTGTTGGGAAAAACTGTATATACATAATAGACCCTTTGTTGATTCCTGGATTAGTTATTTAAGATTTCTGGACAATATTTTTATTCTTTGGAAGGTTAAAGACCAACATGAGTATTTCATAGATTATGTCAACAATGCCTGTGAATTCTTCAAATTCACTGGCAATTTTAGTACTGAGAAGATTAATTACTTAGATGTACTAATCATTAAGAATATAGAAAATTCTTACTTTGAGTCCAGAATATATAGAAAACCTATGTTTTCAAATGATTATCTGGATTTCACGAGTAGCCACCCAATACATGTTAAAAGAAACATTGTAAAGGGCCAGATGGTCTGGATTGCGAGGATGTGTTCCAGGTTAGAAACCGTAAAGGCGGATATGGGAACTCTGGTTAGTTTGTTTGTGGAAAGGGGTTACCCTTACGAGTTTGTGTTACCTATCTGTCATCAAGTTACTAGTGATTGGGGTTCCAGATACAAACAACTGTTGGACTCCAAACTAGGTGGAGATGTCAATGAGTCTCTGGAGAAAAAAGATTATTTTTCTTTTTCAATGGTGGTTACCTATGGTAAAACTAGTGAGAAGACTAAGGCCATTATTAAAAAAAACAGGCTATTGTTCAAAGGTAGCTGGGAATTTTTAGATGTGGTAGGGCTTAAACCAAGATTTGTGTATAGGACAAATAATTTTAAATACTTATTAGAACACCCTATTTCTAAAGCAGCCAGAAACCTTAACGGTACCACAAGGTGTGGGGCTTGTGAATATTGCAGGTTCATTTTAACTTCCCCTGTAGTTAATATTGAAGGGGCTGGGTTCAACATCAAGTTGGCAGCAGGATCCTGTGTTACAAGAGGGGTGGTTTATGTTGCCATCTGTCAGAACTGTTTTCATTTTTTATGAGCATCTGTATGATGTTAGAAGACAGGATAAAAATAATGCATTGTACTAACATATAAAAATTAACCTCAACCATACATTTTATTTTGGTATCCTAGAAGTGGTAGGTAAGGATATTGGGGGGGTGAATGGAAGAACAATTTGGAAAGGGCTGAGACGAAGTGGCAGATGCGTTACAACTCAACTGTAACACCAGGGTTGAATGATTTTATATCACTTAAGCCAGAACTGAAATATAGAGCAAAACATTTATGAAAAAACAACACGTTTTTATGTATTTATGATTGTTCTTTTAAGTAATTTGTATATTTGATTGTTTTACCACTTTGATTGGTCATTATGTGTTTTAAATGGGGTGTTTTTTCTTCCTTGTAACACAGTTCTGAAGAAGTCCAGGAAGGACGAAAGCGATTGACTGTGGTTGCATTTTTGGAGGCTATACTGTGTTATCATCATTTTATCTTATGGAGTGTTTTTTACATCAAGACTTTGATTAAATTTTGGTTATTCTACCTTTGACGTGATTCTTGGCTCCCAACTATTCAGAGTGTTTGTTTGGTTCCTGGTTTTTCTTACACTCTGTTTCCGGTTATTTTCTGTTAATGTTTGTACCCCTGGTAGGAGAACAGACCAACTGTTCCAGGATGTTGGTATTAACAAAATTTAATCAAAATTTTTAGGAATCACTGGGATTGTGCATTAGAAGTGGTATAGGATTCCCAATCTGAAGAGGGGTAGTTGAGATCCCCCATGAATATTGTACTGAGTTGAAGATTGAGTAACTCTAGTGCACTGAGATAGGTAATATGGGTTTTCCAGGACATAGAAGGGAAGTATAGGTTACAAGGATATGGTATGCCACCCTGTTTATGGTGAGTTGCAAGTGTATGAGTACCAGTAGGTCATGCATTTTAACTAATCTGGATGTGAGACTGGTTTTAATATAGACTAAGCCTCCTCCACCTTTAGTTCCCTCCTGTGCAGTATCTGTTCTAAAGGTGTGAAAGGCATTATAACCTTGCACTACTGGGGTACTCTCAGTGACTTTAACAAAGTCTGCATTACTACACAGATGTCTACACTCTCTAGGAAGGCTTGAAGAGAGTGGAGTTTCTTTGCCACCCTCAGATATTCCTTTATAGGTTCAGTTAAGTCTGTAGGTTTATCAGCTTGACATTGCCTAAAAAAAGGCACCATGGGTTGGAAAAGGTCTTTGCCAACATCCAAAAGCCTAGAGAGGATAAGTGCAGACCATCTCTGGCAAAGCAGTGTGGTCTGTCAACCATGTCTTCCCAGACCATCAAATATTGTATCCCCCTAGAGTGACACCAGAAGCTAAGCCAATTGTTAAAATCAATCACTTTCTGTTGATAACATGCCATTCATCCTTGGAGAAGGTAGTATGTTGCTCAGTACTAGGTTCATACCTGCCTGAGGTATACAATCAGTGAACTCAATCATGTCTCGCTTCACATTGTCAAGGGATGTTATGTCTCAGGTCACTAACGCCCACATGGACTATAACAGACTCATACCGGTACCTGTGGTTCAATTATCTGAGTACCTATGTGACTTTGATGGATCCTAGCCCCAGAAAGACAGCTAACTGTGACTCTCTTCTTATTCAGTTTGTTGAGGGGGACAGCACTGTGCCTCAGTACAGAATCACCAATGACCAGGAAATTTGGCAGCAGAGGCACTGGATACAGTGTTACTATGTGTAGCTGTGGGTAGTGTTTTAATGGAGTGTTTACGTGATGGCTGAGGACCCTTTCTTTGATTGTACTGTTCAGTAGGTATTGTGTTTTAGGAAGGTTACCTCTACGTGCCACAGCATATGTAGTTTTATGTGGAGTCTTTACTCTTTTTGATAGGCATGGTACAAGTGTCACCGACAACCTCTACAGGATTAGTTTTGATTGTATGAGAGGTTTGTTTCCATTTACACCTCTCATATATACTGTATCTGTTTTATTAAGAATAAGTGAGTTTGTCAGTGTACATGGGGCAATTTCGACAATGCTTCAGAATACCCATTTTAACCACAGAGAGAACCAGGAAGTGCATATTCATGGCTACGTATCTGCTTGGGAGAAGTGAGGAAAACTTAAATATTGGACAAGTCAATAAGACAAGGAACTTGATGAGCAACACCCAGCTATATGCAAACTAGATGCTCTAGTAGTTAAAAAATCTGTCTAGACAATAATGTCACAAGAGTTTAGACCACAAACCTTCCTAATGTAAATTAACTGGTTTGGATTCCAAGTGCTTAAATTATAACAAAGATGTTTAGAATAACAGCCACAATAAGCCTTCACCAGCAATATTCAGCTGAGAAAGGCAGAGGCTACCCTCTCCTCCCTGAAGTGTGTAGAGCACAAACCTTCTTAATGTAAAATAACTGGTTTGGAGTCCAAGTGCTTAAACTAGAATGAAGACACTTTTACAACAACATACAATAAGCCTTCAACCAGCAATTCCTAGCTCAGAAGGATGTAGGCTATCCTTTCCTGCCATAAGAGTATATACCACAAACCTTCTTAATGTAAAATAATCAGTTTGGAGCCCAAGAGCTTAAAGGAGAACAAAGACACTTACAAAAACAATCATAATAAGCTTCCGCCAGCAATTCCCAGCTCAGAAGAGCAGAAGCCACCCTCTCCTTCCATGAGAGTGTATACCACAATTCTTCTTGATGTAAAATAACTGACCAGAAGCCAAGCACTTAAACCAGAACTAAAAAAATTTAGAATAACAGACATGATAAGCCTTCTACCATCAATTCCCAATTCAGAAGTTGCAAGATACGGCTCCTGTCACAAGAGTATAGATCACAAACCTTCCTTATATAAGATAACTAGTTTGAAGCCCACAAGGTAAATCAAAATTAAGAGGATAAGAGTAACAGTTACAATTTAATCAGGTTACTGACAAGCAGTAATAAATGCAGCAGATTAAATGCAACTGAACACTTTAAGAATATGCAGCAAAAACTAAATAAACTAACAAAGTAGGAAGAAGCACACATACAGTAAAACCAGCTGAATAAAGTGGTATTTCTTTAGTAAGTTGGAAGGTGGGAAACAGAAGATAATTCAAGTTTAAAAGACTAAGGGGGAGGGCCTTCCAAGCTGATCTCTAAGTGAGCTGTAGTATGAGCTGATGAGATGGGACTGGGAGGAATGTCCAAAATCAGATTTATATTAGGGGCTGGTAACTCAAAAACCACCAAGTTTAAAAGTACAACAGCAGCAGGGCGGCTGTGTAGGAAAAATCAAATGCAGACAGAGATCATCAGTAATCAGGCAAAGAACAGTACGTCAAAGAAGCACTACAGCTAAATAAAGATGCCAATAAATGTTTCCAAATAAATTAGGAATGCTATTTCTCAGCTCCTCCCACTAATTAGATGGATGTTATTCACTGCCTGTGAAGAATTCTTTTCTAACTCTTCTATCTGACCCTAGCCAAAACCTCTTAAAACTCCAAAAGAACAAAAAATTTAAAACAAAACAAAATGCAATATAAGAAAAAAGATATAAAAATATAAGCAACCACGCTTTAAATGAATAACTTCAATCCAAAATCACATGCAGAGATCAGCAGTAGTCAGGCAAAGAACAGCAGGTCAAGCACTCCAGCTAAAAAATAAATAAATAAATAAATAATTGATAAAATGGACATTGCATTCAATTAACAGGTATTATAAAGAAGTGTACAAGGAAATCAAGACTTCTTTGAATCTAGAGAAGATGCCTTTGAAAATCAGTTGAACCACAGAGAAGGGATTCCGAATTGCTATGGAAACAGCATGGACAAAAGATAGAAATCTATAACAGTGTCTAGATTCTTTACTAAAGCATCAGTCTGGAGAGGTGTGCCACATTTATGACATGTTTTGTTTTCCAACATGAATTATACTCATTTTGTTATGTTTAGTTTGACACCCTTTTCCTTGTACCAGTAGGTAGCACAGATTAACCTATATGAGCAATTGTGAGTCAGTGGCATAACTAATAGTAATTTGTAATTGTCTGCAACTTTAAATAACCCTAGGCCAGGAGTTTTAGCTTGAAGGTCTGAGAAATGGGTGCCAAACAGGAGCGGGCCTATTACTAAGCAGTATGGTACACCACAGGTAATGATTTTGCTTTCAGAAATGGCATCTGCAACTCTAACTATATGGGTTCTGTCAGATTATCATTTAGCTACACTCAGTATAACATATGGATTTATAGTTAGTTTTGCAAGTCTGTCAATATTACCTGCATGGGGACTTAAGTTAAAGGCCTTGACCATATTTAGTTATGTTATATGTACTGCAAAGCTTTGGTGACTTTTATGACATTATTATTGAGGTTAAGTAGGCAAGACCTGCCTCTATAAATACCAGGGGTCTTAAAGAGAAGCCAGCTACATGGCATCCAGTTTTTAACAACTCATTCAGTGCATTACTATATTCAGAAAGGCATATGTACAGAGTGAAACAGAATCATTTAAGTATTAATATTTAATTACACTTAAAGTTCAGGTGCATCAGCATTTGGAAAGCAGTGCATCTTATCAAGTACTGTTTAACTTCACAGACAACTGTACATATTAAAAGGGGACAGCAATTCTTTTTTTCTCTCAGAAAGCTACCGCCTTACATATCCCAAGTCCACAAATAACAAATGGTATAGTAACAGTGTTTATCCTGTGAAAATGTATATTATACATACTATATGCAATTTTTGTTATTTATTCACATGTTGAACTGCTACTGCAGTGGTGGTGCTGCGGTAGCGTTGTCACCTCACAGTTAGACGTTGCCCGTTCGATTCTCAGTTAGAGCGTCTTCTGTGTGGCGACATGCGTTAATGGGCATTCCTTCATTGAAGGTTGTGCATTAGGCCCGGCAAGCCAGCACGTAAAAATCTACTGCCAATCATTAGCGGACCGGAGTTCCGCTGTGGCGACCCCTAACCGGGGAAAAGCCAAACGACAAACCAAACATTCACATGTTGAACTGCTCAAAAAAGAAGTTTTTGTTTGTGTGTGGGTGTGTGCATGCATGCATAGATATATTTGGAAAGTGCTCATACCACTACTGTAAATAGCTCACTCCTGCAAATCACTGATGATTACTGTTAGTCAATAATGTATTAACTTTCATACGTCCTGTTTAAAAAAATTGCAGTGATGTCAAAACCATTTTTAAGTAACTGTTTAAATGACATATAGCAATATTTAAAAATTAACACTGATTTCTCTCCATTACTTTGGGCTTTCATAAGAATTCTTGAGCAAAGGGGACAAGCTGCGGAAGCCCTTACAAATGCCTTCTATGAACACCTCCAGGACTGCATGGATCAGGCAATCCCAAATAAAACCAAGACTCTTTCCACAAAGGGCAAACGTCCAGTCTGGTGGACCCCAGCCATTAACAAACTTTACAATAAGAGGAGAAAGCTATTACATGATAGAACAAAATCCATAAAAGGGAAGTCACCCCTGATCATTATTAGTAAAAAAATATGAGCACTCATAAAATCAACTAAGGCCAATTTTGAGAGAAAAATTGCCATGGATTCAAAGGACAATCATAAGGCCTTTTTCAGCTATGTTAGGAACCTGGGTGGAAACTCCCAGATATGCTCAGAATTAGTCCAAAATGATACAAAAATCACTGAACCCACAGACATTGCCAACATACTGGCAGACAGGTTCAGTGCAAACTTCACCCCTCTCCCCTAAAGGAGAGATAACTATCCCAGCCGAGTGTAGCCTCCCGGACATCTCAAATGCGCAGGTGAAAGCTGCTCTCTCTAAAGCTAAAAACACAGCATCAATGGGACCAGATGGTGTCCCCGGCTGTGTGCTACACGAGCTAAATGAGGAATTAACCCCGCACATAAGGCAGCTGTTTAATCTCAGCCTTACCACAGGATACGTGCCCAAGGAGTGGCGTACGGCAACTGTGGTCCCACTCCACAAAGGCGGCGCCTCTACGGACCCTGGTAATTACCGCCCCATAAGCTTAACAAGTCTAGTCTGCAAAGCTATGGAGAGGATCATAATGGAGCTCATAAACAATGATATAGGGGACTTGCAGACATTGGACCCGACCCAGTTTGGCTTTGTCAAGGGAAGATCATGCCTTTTGAACTTGGTCGACTTCTTCGAAACAGTCACCAAGGCCATTGATGAGGGAAAGGCAGTCCATACAGCCTACCTTGACCTTGCATAGGCTTTCGACACAATACCCCACTCGGGTATTGTAGAAAAACTTACCAGCTTAAATGTAAACCCATATGTCACAAGATGGGTTGCAAACTGGCTTAAGGACAGAACCCACAGGGTTACAGTTGCTGGCGCTGTGTCAGACTCCAAGCCGGTCACAAGTGGTGTCCCACAGGGCTCGGTCCTTGGCCCCCTATTGTTTGGCATCTACTTCTCAGAAGTACAGGCCAGCATGGGAGGACTTTGGCTGACAAAGTTTGCAGATGACTGCAAACTGGGTGCCATAGTGGAAAGTGCATCGGACACGGATATCCTTCAGAAGGGACTCACGGAAACAGATAGCTGGTGCCAGAGCCATGGCCTGAAGTTAAACGCCAAAAAATGTATAGTCATACCCTTCGGGAAAAACAAGGTAACCCCAAGCTACCATATAGGTGGCAATCCACTAAGCACAGAAGAGGTTATCAGGGACCTGGGGACCCAGGTTGACAGTGGCCTTTCTTTTGACACTCACATTGCTAAAGTGGTTAGAAAGACCTTCTACATTGCCCACCTGATCATGAAGGATTCACATCCAGATCTAGTGAGGTCATTGTTCCCTGTACTCTTCACTTATCAGACCAATGATCGAGTACAATGCCCCATTCGGGATGTATCTCACCAGACATCTGCAGCAATTGGAGAGACCCCAAAAGTTCCTCACCAAAAGGATAAAGGGACTCCAAAATCTGTCATATGCTGCCAGATTGAAGAAACTCCAGCTCTATTCAGTCGCATACCGTCTGCTCAGAGGTGACATGTGCCTGACATACAAGGCCATGTCCAACCCGGAATTAATGGACATGCTCCACCTCAAAAATCCAAATCCACCAAAACCACTAGAGCAAGCAACTTAAACCTTAGCACGGATATAAATAGGACGTGCTGGAGGGATAGATTTATCACTCAGAGACTCCCTATGCTGTGGAATAAAATCCCGGTCCATGTGAGGCAGAGCACCTCGCTGACTCTGTTCAAGAGAAATCTAGACCTGTGGATGGGAGATCGTAGGTTTACCCCAGGAATCATCTCTGTGTCACTGCTGGACAGAGGCACAACAAACTAATGGGCACAGTATTTTTTCATATAAGGGGTGGCGTAAGCCACAAAAATTTGGGCTAGGCTTATAAATGCCTTAGGGCAGATAGCCTAGTATAAACCTATGAACCTATGAACCTATGAACGACAGAGACAGACAAACCACAGCAGACAAAACTGCTTTTTTCTCATTTGCTTCTCTTGTACTGCACTGTAGTGATATACTGTGCAAGGGTGTGGATGTACATGGCTCTCCCAACCCTGACAACACAGCTACATATGCAGAATTATTTACAGAAACCACTGAGGTTTCTGTACCTACCAGAAGTAAGCCCAGATCTAATACCAAAAACAAACCCCATTGGTGGAATCCTTAAGGCTATACAACAACAAGGAAAAAAGTCATGGCCAAAATCAAAAGCAGCAACTCTCACACAGACAAGAGCTCCCTGATTCAACTAAACAAGAAACTAAGAGGTCTAATAAAGTGCAACAAGGCCAAGTATGAGGTCAGGATAGCCTCCCAGGCTAAGGACAATCATAAGACCTTCTTCAACTATGTCAGGAACCTTAAAGATAATGTTCAGCAGTGTGCAGAGTTGGTGGTAAATGACACAACCTTCACATAGCAAATCTACTGGATAATTACTCCCCACTACCCCCTGTGAAATCCCTTCTAGCATATCCCCACAACTATCAACAGGAAGCAGGTCCTGGTGGTGGTCTCTAAGGCCAAAAACAGTGCTTTAGTGGGCCACAACAATATCTCCGGTTACCTCCCAAACAGCCTAAAATATGACCTCGCAAGAGCACTTGAGGCACTTTTCAACTACATGCCCAAAACAGGCTATGTGCCAGATGAATGGAGGGCTGCAACAGCCATCCCTTTTCATAATGGTGGACCATCAACTGATCCCATGAACTAGAGATCCATAAGACTGACATGATTAATATGCAAAGCTATGGAACAAAATATTATGGCAATGATCAGCATGGTAACCTACAGACACCAGATCCATCCCCGTTTGGTTATGTTAAGGGAAGGCCTTGCCTACTTAAGCTAGTAGACTTCTTTGAGAAGGTCACCATGGTTATGGATGAGGGGAAAATGATACATACCACCTACCTTGACTTGTCCAAGGATACAAAAAGTACAGTTTTGTACCTACCATAAATGTAGATGTTCAAAGATCCACACTGCTGCAGTCCTTACACTTGGGTAGTCCGCTGTCCTCGGTCGGCCCGAATATCAAAGTATTAGGCTGACGTCGGTCAAGGCGCTTAAGACTGACATCAGGACGTCAGGGTACAAATGCGCATGACCGACGTCATATCCTCAGTCTTTTCTTGCCCCAGATGTCAGAAGACCCTAAAAAGAAAGGTCAAAACCAAAAGACAGCAAAAACCAACCAACCACCCTTGCACTAATTATATGTACAATATATACAATATACACAATATTTACAACCCAACTCACACAACCGCCTCTAACTACAGAGGGGAAGGAGGGAGGGTAAATTGGACTGCAGCAATGTGGATCTTCGAACATCTACATTTATGGTATGTACAAAACTGTACTATGTTCTTCATCTCACATGGCTGCAGTCCTTACACTTGGGTAGAATCCCAAAGCAGAGGTAAGGGAGGATGGCAAAACTATAAAGCAGTAGGAGCTGCCAAAATGCCTTGTAAAATTGCAGTGGCAAAACCAGCCCTAGATTTACAGTAAAGTGGAAGGTGATAATGCTTAGAGAAAGTATGCACTGATCTCCAAGTAGCTGCCTCCAAAATATCTTTAGTTGCCACCCCCCTTAAAAAAGCTGTAGAAGTGGCAGTAGCCCTAGTGGAATGAGGCCTAATCCCAGCTGGAATCTCCTTACCATGATGGGAATAACAGAAAGCAATACAAAACCCAATCCACTTAGAAATAGTTTGTTTTGACACAGGCTTGCCCTGAGAACCCAAAGCAAAAGAAACAAATAACTGCTGAGACTGCCTGAACCCTTTAGTTCTGCTCAAATAATATCGCAACTGCCTGTGTACATCCAAAGTGTGCAAAATCTTTTCCCCTTTATTTTGGGGGTTTGCATAAAAAGTAGGCAAATGAATAGTTTGGTTTAAAGCCACACTAGAAACCACTTTAGGCATAAAGGAAGGATTAGTACGCAAAGATACCCTATCCTTATGGAAAATTAAGAAAGGCTCAACCGCCATAAGGGCCTGTAATTCAGAAACCCTTCTTGCAGAGGTAATGGCCAACAAGAAAGCAGTCTTCCATGATAAATATTTCAACTCGGCAGTAGCTGCAGGCTCAAAAGGTTGTAGAGTGAGTTTCTCCAACACAAAATTGAGATCCCAAGCAGGAGTAGGAGCTCTACGTGGGGGTCTTATATTCTTTGATCCCTCTAAGGAATTGCTTAAACAAAGGATGAGAAAACAATGGTGGGTCACAGTCATAGTGAGCAGAAATTGCTGCAGCATGAACCTTAATAGAAGAGAAGGACAAACCTTTGTCCAGTAACTCAGTAAGATATTGAAGAGCCACACTTAAATTAGGCTCAGAAACATCAAATTCCTTTGCTGTACTCCAAAATAAAAATCTCTTCCATTTATCTGCATACACTTTCCTTGTACTAGGCCTTCTGGCCTCCAAAATAACATTCAAAACTTGCTGTGGAAGCTGAGACCCTCCAGGGTTCAAAACAGAATATGCCAGGCTGTTAGGTGAAGAGAGTAAAGTTTGACATTGAGTAAATGACTGTTCTCCTGAGACAGCAAGTGTGGAATCGAAGGCAAAGGCCATGGAGGCTCCTGCCAGACTTCTCAGTAATGGGTACCAGTGCTGTCGAGGCCAATCTGGAGCTATTAAAATCATCTTTGGCTTGTCCTGTCTGACCTTTAGGAGTACCTTTGGGAGGAGAGGCAGAGGTGGAAAGGCATACACATGAAGATTGCTCCAATTGAAAGAAAGAGCATCCACTTTCCAGGCTGTGGGATGAAACCTTTTTGTGCAAAACTTTGGCAGCTGGTAGTTTAGTGGAGAAGCAAACAGATCTATGTCTGGAGTTCCCCATGACACTGTCAATTTCTGAAATACATGAGGATCCAATTTCCACTCGTGGGGATCCATAATTCGTCTGCTCAACACATCTGCTAAGGAGTTCTGTGCTCCCGGCAGAAACCTTGCCTGAAGATTTAGCTGTAAACTGAGAGCAGTCTCCCACAAAATCATTGCTTGTCTGCATAGAGGATAAGAATGAGTTCCCCCTTGCTTGTTGATGTACCACATGACAGTTGTGTTGTCTGTTAGAATCAACACCTGCCCTGGAAGAAGTAAAGCCTTGAAAGCTATTAATGCAAATTGGACTGCTAACATCTCCTTCAAGTTGATATGTAGATGTTGTAGTCTGGCAGGCCACGTGTCTTGTATCCACTTTCCATTTAGATGAGCTCCCCAAGCTTTGTCTGAGGCATCTGTCGTTAGAATCTGACTCGCCTCTGGCCGGGTCACAGAGAGTCCCTTGTTTAGGTGACATTCCTGAGCCCACCACAAAAATTCCTTTCGAATGCAAGGTATTATCTGAATGACAGTGTCCATATCCTGGCAGTGCTGTGTCCATACATTTTTGAGATACCATTGTAGCTTCCTCATATGCAGTTTGGCATTGGGAAGCACCAGAATACAAGATGCCATGAACCCCAAGGCTTGAAGGACTGTCTTTGCAGTCAGCCTGGACTGATGAGACAACTGATGGAAGTAAAGGGAAAGATTCTTTTGTTTGTCCGAGGTCAAAAAGGCCATCTGGGATGCTGTATTCAGTCTCACACCCAGAAAGCACATGTCCTGAGAGGGTACTAGACTGGACTTTATTTCGTTCACAGAATACCCCAGGCATCTTAGCACTGCTATCACATATTGCAAATGATGAAGAAGTTCGTCCCTTCCTTGAGCCAGAATCAGGCAATCGTCCAAATAAGGATAGATCTGTATTCCTTTTAGCCTGAAGAAAGCTATCACTGGAGCCAGAACTTTCGTGAACACTCTGGGCGCAGTAGATAAGCCAAAGGGCAATGCAGAGAACTGATAATGAGAAGTCCCAGCCCGAAAACGCAGATACTTCCTGCAACTTAGTCTGATAGGAACATGAAGGTAAGCCTCCTTGAGATCTAGAGTCACCATCCAGTGATCTTTGCCCAGCAGAGGTAAAAGCTGTTGTAACGTCAACATTTTGAACTTGGGAATTTCCAGATAAGTGTTGAGGATAGATAAATCCAAAATTGGTCTCCACGTGTTCCCCTTCTTTGGTACTAGGAACAGGCGAGAATAAAATCCTAGGCCCACTTCTGGCAGAGGGACCGGCTGTATGGCCCCTATTTGAAGCAGCAGAGAAATTTGTTTGTGAGCCTCTATTCTTTGCTGAGGAGGAACGTCTGGCATGCCTTTGAAAGGAGGCAAGGTATGGAAATAAAACTTGTAACCTTGGTGTATGATATCCAATACCCATCTGTCTTGGGTAATTAAACTCCAATTTTCCTTGAAGAGTGCCAACCTTCCTCCCAAAGGTGCTGCCAGACGAGAAGGCTCTGGCAGCTGAAAAGGTAGGTCATTGGGCCTGTTTACGAAAGGACTGGCCCCTGCCCTCACCAAGACTGTGCAGGTGAACTCCCTGTTCTAGGCCTGAAAGAGCCCTGAGCTCTGCCCCTACCACGTCTAGCTCTACCCCTAGACTGTGAATCATAAGAAGGGTACGTCCACCCCTTAGCAGGCCAATTCCTACTAAACTTCGGAGGCTGAACTTGCAAAAAATCTTTAACAGTCTGCATAGACTTAGCCTTGTCTTCCATTTTCTTTAAGACTGCCTCCACAGGTGAACCAAACAATACATCAGACTGTAAAGGAGCATCTAAAATCCTTGTCTTAACATGGTCAGATAAATTCTGATCCCTCAGCCAGGCGTGCCTGAAGAACTGACCCAGTGGCAGCCACCCTAGACGAGGCCTGTATAGCATCAAAACCACATTGTAAAGAATGCTTACCCACCTGTTCAGAAACATGTACCAAATCTTGTAATTCTTTACACTCAATACCTTCCGCCAGAGCATCTACCTTAGACTTCAATTGAGAAAGTAGATAGTTTTGATATTTCAACATGTGAAACTGGCAATTCAAAGCCCTCATAGCTAAGGTGGAAGAAGTATAGACTTTCTTTCCCCATCTATCCAAAGCCCTGGCCTCTTTATCTGGAGGAACCGGATTTTTTACAACAGAGGCCTTGACACCCTTAGGTCCCTGACTAAAAGTTTCTGGGTCCGCCCTAGGACTCTTATAAAGATATTTATGAGCTTCAGGCACCCTGTAATACCTATCCGGTTTAACAGGAGCAGGAGGCAAAGAATCAGGATTAAGTGAAGCCTCTGCAAACACATCTTCCACAACATCCAGAACAGGAGGTATAGCCAAAGGCCTATGCTGGGGTAAAAGCAAAAATTCCCTAAGCCTTTTCCTGGAATCAGAGAAGTCCTGACCTTCCCACTTAAAATGTTCCCTCATGGAATGAAGAGTCTCTGAAAAAGAAAAATCCTCTGGAGGAGAGGCAGAAGGAGTAGAATCATCCACATCAGAATCAGAATAAGGAGAGTACTCCTGCAAGTCTTCAGTCGAAGACTCTGAAACATCCGAAGCCTGCTCAAAACTCCCCAACTCTGGTTCTACCCTAGGCCTCTTATCAGGAGGGGGCAAAGAACCTCTAATCAAAGTAATTAAATCTTCTGCCATTTTAAGCATGTGCTTCTTGGGCACAGATCCTGATGAACTAGGAGTGACACCAACAGAAGCTAAACCTGGCCTGCCTCTGGGAGAAGCCTTGGAAACAGAAGGAGAGGGCCTAACCACCCTAGGAAGGGAGGGGAGTACAGTAACCTGAGAAGCCCCTTCAGCCTGACCTGCCTCCTGAGAGGCCACATCCTGCAATAACAAAGTTTCCCCCTGGGACTCCAGAGAAACCTCCAGCGGAACCACCGGTTCCACTGACACCTCTAAAGAACCGGCGTCCGATACGGACGACTCTTCTTGCCTGGGTTTAGCTGCTTTGTCTTTGCGCTTCTTCGAAGAAGCGGGCGTCGGAGCATCCAACGGCATATTATAATTGCACCGCTTCCCAAAGACCAACCTGGCACAATCTAAACTTCGCTTAATAGTGCGCTTATTGAACCTAGCACAAAAGCGACACCCAACAACGTCGTGCTCAGGCCCCAAACAAGGAATACACAAAGTATGATAATCTCTATGCGGTATCTGTTTCCCACAAGAAATACAGTTATTCACTTTTTCTGACATCCGTTAAACCACTGAGGCAAGAAAAAACTAAAATATTCCCCAACGGGGTACTTAGCCAACTTTGACTCGGTCTGAAACTCCGAATTCGAAAAATTTCAGAACGCCGAACGGCACTTGCAACGCTGCTTCTGCATCGGACCATGCGGCAAAAAAGACTGAGGATATGACGTCGGTCATGCGCATTTGTACCCTGACGTCCTGATGTCAGTCTTAAGCGCCTTGACCGACGTCAGCCTAATACTTTGATATTCGGGCCGACCGAGGACAGTGGACTACCCAAGTGTAAGGACTGCAGCAATGTGAGATGAAGAACATCATCACTCGGGTACTGTTGACAAACTCCCAGAACTAGGCATAAAATTCCTAAATTACTTGCTGTATTACCACATGGCTCGCAGGCAGGACCCAAGAATTCAGTATTAGTGAGACCACTTTTACCAAGAGCCTGGTCACCAGTGGAGTACCCCAGGGCTCTGTGTTAGGCTCACTCTTGTTTGGCATCTACTTCTAGGAAGTCAAGGCTAATGCCAAGGGCCTCTAGCTCACCAAGTTCACAGCTGACTGTAAATTGGGAACTATCATAGATTTCCCCCCATGACATCACCACATCCTTCAAGAGGGTCTACACAAACACATGACTGGTGAGAAAGCCACACATTAAAACTCAATGCAAAGAAATGCATTTTATATATATATATATATATATATATATATATATATCTTTGTGAAATTGCCCACCAAAGCTAATGACTTCATCGATAAAACATCCCTAAGAGTTAACCAGACAGTTATGGATCTGGGAACATGTGTAGATAGTAATTTGGCGTTCAACCAATATGTAGCCAAAACAATAAGAAAATCATTCTATGTCGCCCAACTTGTAAGCAAAGATAAGGCATGCAGGTCCAAAGCAGTTATAGTGCCACTCTACTGAGCCCTTGTCAGACCCATCATTGAGTACAATGCCCCCTTTGACATGTACCTAACCAGACATTTGCAAAAGTTGGAATGCCCTCAAATGTTCCTTACCAGGAGAATCCAGGGTATGAATAACATGTCCTACACAGATTACCTTAAGGTCCTATCTCTGTACTCAGTCTCCTACAGGTTACAGACAGCAGATCTATGCCTAGCACATCTGCAAGACAAAGAGCACCAAAAACAATAGATCCAACAACCTGAACTTTGCCTGAGACATAAAAAGAACCTGCTGGTGGGATTAATATGTGTCTCAAGGGATCCCTGTGCTTTGGAATAAACTTCCCCATCTAAGTGAAGCAAAGTTCAACCTTGACCCTATTCAAAAGAAACCTTGATCAGTGGATGGGAAATTGCAAATTCACCCCTGATCTGGCCCCATTTCTCTGATGGACAGGGGTCAACAGTAAGTAAATTAATCTCCAACTAATATACCTCTCACATAACCCTTAGCTACTTCTTTACTAACGTACCCCACCATATAGATGTCCAAAGAACTCGGGACAAAACTGGGTTGGCTTGCACAGCTTGGATTTTAAAGACCCTGGGGGTCATTAGCATAGAATAAACCTATGAACTTATAACCTATACATATGTTCCATATATTTATTTATTTTACATTTGTTGACCGGGATAGTCCGACTGGATACATGTCCATTTTCAGCGGAGGCCCGGGGAGAAAAGCTCCAACATAGTCACAGAGACAGATAGTTACATATTAGTGTTTAAGATAGAAAAGAATAAAAAGCAATTTACATACTACATACTACACATGCTACCTTGCTCTAACAGACACAACTTACGACAGTTCAATATACAGGTCTTTAAAAAGATGCTAGTGAATTTATTAAGACAGATTATAGATTATAGTTTGGCTAATGTACAGTGAACAGGCTTTTTGATTACATATCCCCACTCTAGGTTGTCCTTTTGGGTTTAGATTTACTTGAGAAGTAGTATGGCCTTGGTTTAACGAAGAGGAGCTAGTCTGGGTTTGAGCATGGACAAAGCCAATCTGACTTAAAATGGAGTTTTAGACTCTTTTTGAATTGAACTGGGGAAGTAATAAGCATGAGGTTGTTGGGGAGGGAGTTCCATAGCTTTCCAGTGGTGTTGGCGAACAGAGCATCACCGCCTATATTGTTGGATTTGAGTGTTTGGACAAGGAGTCTGTTTGATGAGCGAAGGCAGCTTAGATTGGTATAAGGAATTATTATATTTTTCAGTGCAGGGGTGTTATCAGGTTGTTTAAGTATTTTAAAAGCTTCTATGAGTTGGTTCATCTTGAGAAGATTTGGGAGTTCTATCCAGTCAAGTTTTTTCAGGTTAGAGCAGTGGTGTGTTCTATAGGGCAATCCAGTTACAAATCTGGCAATATGATTATAACAACATGAGAGTTTGTTCAGGTCATATTTGTTAAGGTTAGTAAGCATGAGAGAGGCATATAGAAGGGTAGAGAGAAGGTGTGAGCAGGCAGTGGCCACTTTGGCCACAGGGGTTAGAAAGTTCTTTATCCTGTATAAGGACCCAAGTTTCTTGTTTACGGACTTAATGGTTTGGATGATATGCATATCGAATCTAAGTTTGTTGTCAATGATAACTCCTAGTAGCTTTGTGTAGGAGTCTGGGGAGATGATGGTACCATTATTGGATTGTATAGTAAAATGTGTAGGAGGGGATGTATTTGTTGGGTAGAAGAGAAGTAGTTTGGTTTTGTTTGGGTTTAAGATCAGATGATGATCTGAGAGCCAGTTTTCGACTGTAGTAAAACAGAGCTGGGTGGCAGCTTGTAGGTTTGGTAGAGAGTCATCGGAACATATTAGAGTTGAGTCATCTGCATACTGAATACAGCTGGCTTCAGGGATGACTGTATGGAGGTCATTTATAAAGACTAAGAAAAGAAGAGGTCCTAATATGGAGCCTTGAGAAACTCCTATGGTGTTTGGTAGCAGGTGAGAGAGCTTATTTTGCCACAGAACTGCTTGTTGTCTACCCGAGAGGTAGGCATGAAACCAGTTAAGAGCTGTATTGTCTAGGTACAGGGTTTTCAGAGTGTGGAGAAGTAGCTGGTGGTTCACCATGTCAAAGGCTTTCGACAGGTCCAGAAAGAGAACTGAGGATATTTTTTTGTTATTCTAATTTTGGTTGATTTTATCGGTAAAAGAGAGGAGGGCGGTGGTCGTGCTGTGATGAGGTCTGAATCCATGTTGAGAGTTGGTCAGTAGTTTATTCTGGGTGAGATAGTGCATAAGTTGTTTGTGGACACACCTTTCCATAATTTTGGCAAGTGGTGACAGTATGGCTATTGGCCTATAGTTCGATAGTTCTGTGGATGAGCTACCTTTATGGAGTGGAATGACATAGGATATTTTCCATATTGAGGGGATTGTGGCCTCGGTTATGGTTCTATTGATTAGGATCGAGATAGGATAGGCTATGGCATCTGCAGCTATTTGCAGATATTCAGCTGGGAGTAGGTCTGCAGAAAGGGTAGTTGGTTTTAGCTTCTTCAGTAGGGATCTGATAAAGGATGTAGAGATAGGCTGGAGGTTAAAGGAGAGTAGTGACTTGGGTACAGGATTTTTTAATGTAGAGGAGGGGGGAGGTAGTTGGTTGGCTAAGGACTGAATAGTCTCGGTAAAGAAAGTATTGAAGGTATTTGCTACTTCTTCTGAGCTTTAACCACTTAGTGTCCCAGGGGTAGGAGTAGAGGATTTGCCTGGATGGAGAAGATTATTTAAACCTGCCCAGAACTTCTGGGGGTTGTTTTGGTGTTTATGTTGCAGATGGCAGAAGTAGTTTTTTTTGTCAAGGGTGATGGCTTTTTTAGTCTCATTTCTCAGTTGTTGGAATTTAATGCGATCTAGGGGTAACTTGGTAGTGTACCATTTGTCCCATGCCTTATCTCTACGTGTTATTTTGGATTTGGACTCTGTTGTTAGCCAGGGTGCTATTCGTATCTTAGTTCTGATTGACCGTTTTGGGGCCTGAGAGTCAAGTATGTTAAGAAATGTGTCAGTAAAGAGAGTCACTGCCTCATCTAGGGGAAGGTACTTTAGCTTTGACCAGTTACAGGATTTAAGTTCCATTAGAAATTTTGTAGGCTCAAAGTTTTTTTTCTTTCTGACGAGCCTGTACATGGGCAGTCTAGCACTGATGGTTTTGTCTTTCATTATGTATGTGACCAGGTGATCACTAAGATTGTTGGGGAGAGTCCCAAATATATACTTATGGGGGTGACTATTGGTGAGTATCCAATCAAGAATACTCTCTTTTTGGTTAGAATTTCCTGTTCTGGTGGTGGAGGATATGATCTGGGAGAATCCATGGAGGTTTATAAAGATAGGATTGGAGTGTGAAGAACATTGGTTCCAGTCGATGTTAACATCACCTAGAACTTTTAGTTATGTACTCACCATAACTTTAGATGTTTGGGATCCATCTCGCCTACATTCAGTACTGATGGGCTCGGAGCCGATCCTCGGCTCCGACTCGGCATGCTATGCTATAGAGCGAAGCCTCTTATTGGCTGAGCTATTCTCTATCCCAGGATGCACCACCACTAATCCCCCAGATCTTGTTTGTCCGCATTCATGAACACACACATAACTTGTTTATATAACATTGCCAGATGTTTCAAGATGAAACAATAGAATTCGGACCGTCCGATCTCTTCTGATCTCCAAGGCAGGGGGAAGGAGGGTGAGTTATTAGAATGTAGCGAGATGGATCCCAAACATCTAAAGTTATGGTGAGTACATAACTAAAAGATGTTATGTGATCCTATCTCGCCTACATTCAGTACTGATGGGACAGCGTCCCTAGCACCTAAATCCTGGGTGGCTCACAGGAAAACACTCCTGAGCACTGTGGAACCAAATGAAGCTCGCCCCTGAGATGCCACATCCAATTTGTAGTGGGAAATGAAAGTGTGCGGGGAAGACCACGTAGCCGCAGCACAAATGTCACTAATGGCAAGCTTAGAATGGAATGCTATTGAAGTAGCCATAGCTCTTGTAGAGTGAGCTTTGACAGAGGTCGTAAGCTCTTTATTAGAAGAGGAATAAGCTTGACTAATACAGTCCCTGATCCATTTGGCAATAGTGACCTTTGTGACGGCTTTGCCCAATTTATTATCCGAAAAGGACACAAACAATTGATCTGTTTTCCTTGTTTGTTTGGTCCTGTCTAAATAAAAACGCAATTGCCTGTGGACATCCAATGTGTGGAATATATATTCCGCTTAGTTTGAGTACTTTGGAAAGAAAACTGGAAGTTCTAATGACTGTTGTAGGCAAAACCTGGAACAAACTTTAGGGACAAAGGATGGATTAGGCCTGAGAGATACTCTATCTTTGTGAAAAACCAGGTACGGTGGTTTTACAGATAGAGCTTGAAGCTCTGAAACCCTTCTGGCAGAAGTAATCGCGACCAGAAAAGCAGTTTTCCAAGATAGAAATTTCAAATCACATGTTGCTGCCGGTTCGAAGGGGGAGGAGGTTAAGGCACGTAACACCACATCGAGATCCCATGGAGGAGCAGGATGAGAAATCGGAGGTCGTAAAAGCGCAGCACCTTTCATGAAGGTCTTACACAATCTGTTGCTCACTAAAGGTGGGTTTATAGATTCATGAAAATTGGAAATAGCTGCCAATTGGACCTTGATGGTAGAGACTGAAGAACCTTGATTGAATAGGGAAGTTAGAAATTTTAGGACTTCCGATACAGGAATAGTGATGGGATACAGACCCCGGAGTTGAGCCCAAATAGCAAATCTCTTCCATTTGCTAGTATACAATTTCTTAGTGGCAGACTTGTGGGCCGAAGATAAGATATGTATGACTTCCGGGTCTAAGGTATGATTCCTGACTATAGTCGGAAGAGGAGGAGCCAAGCTGTTAACTTCAAAGTGTGAAGGGACTGGTGGAGTAGTCCCGACTGATGAATTAATAGGTCTGGGATCTGATCCAGGAACCATGGACCGTCCAGTGCATATTTCCGAAGATAGGGGAACCATACCTGATGAGGCCAGTAAGGAGCAACTAAGATCATTTTGCTCCCCAAGTGAGACGCCTTTTGAATCACTCTGGGAAGGTGGGGAACTGGGGGGGGAAGGCGTATAGCAATCCGGTGGGCCAAGGATGGGCTAGTGCGTCCATAGGGCTCTCCCCCGGATCTGGAGTGAGGGAGAAGAACTTTTTGCACTTCGCGTTCAGCGGGGTTGCGAAGAGGTTGCAACAAGGAATTCCCCATTTGCTGAAAATCTGAGTTGCCACTGTATTGTTCAGAGACCACTCGTGAGGAGAGAGGATAGTTCTGCTCAGTCTGTCGGCTATCACATTGGATTTGCCAGGGATATGAGTTGCTATCAGAAAACGTCTGGTCGCCACTGCCCATTCCCATACTCTCATGGCCTCTCTGCAAAGAGGGTAGGATCTGGTTCCTCCCTGCTTGTTCAGGTACCAGACCACTGACATGTTGTCGGAGTGAACGGCAATCATGCCCTGAGGTAGGTAATTGTGGAGGGCTTGTAGAGATAGAAGCACTGCCCTCATTTCCAAAATGTTGATATGAAGAAGACTCTCTTCTGAATGCCATTTGCCTTGGACTGACCTGCCCAGGAAATGCCCCCCCCCACCCCATCTGGGAGGTGTCCGTAGTCAACGTGGCCATAGGAGGAGGTGGAATGAAGGGTCGACCCTGATCCAGATTGGAGGGCACCAGCCTCCAGCGAAGGTCCCGTTTGCAGGTTTCCGTGATCCGTATGAGGTGACTGAGAGGGAGATCCTGAAAGGACCACTGTGTCGAAAGAAGCCACTGGAGAATTCTCATATGCAACCTTGCTAGGGGGACTAGAACAACAGTGGCCGACATAGATCCCAATAGCTGCAGGACCATTCTGGCTGGAGCTTTGGATCTGAGAAGCAAGGCTCAAACTTGAGCCTGTATAGTTTGCATCCTTTCTGTAGGAAGATAGACCCGCATTCGGTTTGAGTCTATCTCTACTCCGATGAATCTTATGCGTTGAGATGGCAGCAACACAGACTTTGGCCAATTAAAGGTGATTCCAAGGGAAGTGCCCAGTGATATTGTGGCTTGTAGGTTCTGCAATACTAGACGCCTGGAGGTGGCAGTTAGGAGCCAGTCGTCCAGATACGGAAACACCTGGAATCCTAGACTCCTCAGGTGAGCAGTCACGACCGCCAAACATTTGGTGAACACCCTGGGGGCTGTGGTGAGACCAAAGGGCAGCGCGGAACTGAAAATGACTGTCTCCTAGGCTGAAGCGCAAATGTCTCCTGGATGCCTGATCTACCATGATGTGGTAATAAGCGTCCTTGAGATCTATGGAGCACATCCAAACACCTTTCTCCAGCAGTGGGAGAATGTATTGTAAGGTGACCATTCGGAACTTGGACTTTTTGACTGAACGATTTAGAATGCTGAGATCCAAAATGGGCCTCAAGTCCCCGGTCTTTTTTGGCACCAAAAAGAATCTTGAGTAAGTCCCTAACCCGATCTGGTCTGCGGGGACCGGTTGGATGACTCCTTTTTGAAGCAGCTTTGAGACTTCTAAGGCTGCAATTTCCCGTTGACTGGGTGGCGGGTCCGGGATTTTCTTGGACGGAGGTGGGGAGTGAGAAAAGGGATGGCGTAACCTCCGGCGATAATTCGAAGCACCCATCAGTCCTGAGTGATACCTTCCCAGGCTTTTAGGTGCCTCGAATGACCCCGACTGGCTCCGGAGCTGCACAGTCGGGCAATCCCTCAGGGATTGTGAAAGGCTGAAGAGCCACGAAAGGACTCGCGGTCTCCAGTGTTGCGGGGGCCTCTGCCGCCTCTGGGACGGCATCTTCCAGAAAAATATCCCCCTCCTCTACCTCTAGAAGGGGGATCGTCCTGCTGTGAGGGATAAGACTTCTGGGATCTACGGAACCACATTTTTCCTCCTCTTTTAGCCTTGGGATAAGGCCGAAAGGGAGTGGAAAATCGTGCCCCTACGGCAGTCAAAGTCTTACCTTCTTGCTCGCAGTGGGTCAATGTGTCCTTTAACTTGGGTCCAAACAAAGAGGACCCATCAAAGGGAGCGTTGGCAAAAGAAGACTTGAAGGCTTCCGCAAAATGACACAGGCAGAGCCAGGCTTGCCTCCGTAGAGCAATACCCGTACCCGCCGCTCTACTTGCCCCCTTGGCCGCATATGAAATGAGCCTCATGGACGAGTTTGATATCGATGACAGCGTAGCCAACTGAGAGCCAACCGTCTGGGCCAGTTGCTCAGGTAGGTTACCCAAGAGGGTATCTGAAAGCTCCTTGATCAGATCCCTCTGAAACCAGGTGAAGTGCGTTAAATAGTTTAGGGACCTTAAGGTAAAGGCCGCTGAACTGAGGGTGCACTTCCCGTACCGATCCATGCTCCTAGACTCCTTATTAGGAGGCTGGACGGACGTCGAAGCCTCTGCTACATCTTGTTGGGTAGCAGATGCCACCACCAAGGCATCTACAGCCACACCTTTTGTCAAAAACTCCTTCTCTGGGGGTGCCGATAGGAACTTATTTGGGCGAGCAGGCACCGGTTCCACAGAGTCTGGATGTTCCCATGCCCTTCGACAGATCAAATCTAGGAGCTCGTCGAAGGGCGGAGACACCCAGGAGGCGGAGGGCTGAGCCCCGAAGGCCTTAAGGAACACTGACTCGTCAACAGAAGGGGTTTGGAATGCCAGCCACCTCATTGTTTGAGGGCTTCCAGGATGTCTGCAAAGGAGACATCATCTGAGGACGACTTAGGGGACCCCTCTGCATCATCAAGATCAGTGTCTGATGTGAGAGACTCATCGAGGGAGTCAACGTGCTTCCTCTTGCACGATCTTTTCCTTGGGGGTTCCTCTGAAGAAGCTTTAGAGGGACCTCCAAGAGGGGGGAACCCCCAGTGGGGGTGACCTCAGGCCCCGGGGCTCCGCTGTCTAAAGACAGGGGGACTGCCAAAGACCCAGTCTCCATATGTAGGGAAGGTGCTGGTGAGACCGTGGAGGTAACCAAAGAAGATTTGGCTAACGCACTCCTCATGGCCCTGAAGGCCAGACCACCAGAATCCTGGGAAGGTCCAACCCCCATGGCCACAACAGTAGACGGTACCCCCGCAGCCGATGCACCGAGAGGAAGGCTTGGGACCGAAAACATCAGTCCCGAAGCGTCCCCCCCGGGGCCGACAGAGGAGGTCCGTGTACCGAACTCAGACTCGAGAGCCGGGGTTGGAGTAAGGGTCGGGGCCGACCCGAAAACCTCCATCGGCTCCAGCAGCACCGGCTCCAACGGTGCCAAGGCTGTTGGAGGAGGAACCATAACTACAGGGTGGGCCATCGGCTCTGAAGCCGAATGGGCTGGAGCCGAAACTAATTTTTGGAACACAGGAGACTGAAAAAGTCTTAGGAGCACCCTGTCGATGTCCAAATCAGACATCTTGGAAGATCTAGATGAAACCGATCGGGTCTGAACCGACTTCTCCATCGGCTCCAAAGGACTGGGGGACCGGCTCCGAATGGACTCAACCAATATCGGTGCCGAGGGAGATCCCAAAACAATTTCCCTCGGTGCCGAGGAGGGCTTCGGCGCCGAAGGGGAAGATTCTGAGCTGGCAACCCTCATCGGCTCCAAAATCAGTGGAGCCAATGAAGGTGACCCGCCTCTTGAAGCCCCAGTCATCGGCTCCGAAACCAGAGGAGTCGAGACTGGGGGCATCGAGGCAGACTGTTCCGCCCTCGGCTCCGAAGTCCGTGGAACCGATGGAGAAGCTTGCCTGGATTTCTTAGTAGTCGGTTCCGACGGGCTGGTCGGAGCTGACGCTTTCTTTTTCTTAGTTGGAGAGGATGAGGAAGATAAGGCCTCCTCGAAGGAGGGTTTAATCAGCCCTTTCAAGATTAATTTATTTTTCCTCTCTTGGAGGACCCTAGAGGAAAAGGCGTGACACACGCTGCAGGACTCCTGTAGGTGCTAGGCACCTAAGCAGTATACGCACGAGGAGTGATCATCAGTTATAGACATTTTATAACTGCACCTCGTGCACTTCTTGAACTCTGAGGGTCTATGTTCTTTAGACATAATGTCTCTGAAACAGTCACTATAACAGTAGTAAAGATCACTGTAGACAGAAAAAATACAGATTTTAAACAACAAAAGTTTTTTTTTTTTTTTTTTTTTTTAACGATAAATCAAAATTACTACAATACAATTATGACGAACAGCAAAAAGGAGGGCCAAGAACCCTCTAACTCAAACAGGTACTTGACCTCCTTACAAAGAAATAGAAACTGCTAAAGAATAGGGGAAGGCCCCTCTAACTTAAACGGGAAACCTTTCCCTAAACAAACACACAAATTTACCACAAAATTATATCCAAAAACACTCGTACAACAACAATAGCTGTTAAGACAGCTTTTGGGTAAGAATAGAGAATTTCCTGACAGGAAAACTTTAGAAAAAAACAGCACTTAGCTCAGCCAAGTTTGAGACCACGTCCTAGCTTGTAAGCAGCAAACGAGATCTGGGGGATTAGTGGTGGTGCATCCTGGGACAGAGAATAGCTCAGCCAATAAGAGGCTTCGCTCTATAGCATAGCGTGCCGAGTCGGAGCCGAGGATCGGCTCCGAGCCCATCAGTACTGAATGTAGGCGAGATAGGATCACATAACATCAATAGTTTCTTGAGGGTAGTTGTTAGCTATCCAGTTAAGAATGTTCTCCATTGTTTCTGAATTGTTCCCAGGGGGGATATAGATCTCAATTAGATTTATGCTTTTTTGATTGTTTAGTTGTAGTTTTAGAGCTAATAATTCAGCATTGGAGACCTGGGGTGGTTGAATGGGATTAGTTATGATGTTAAGTGAGCTTTTGTACAGGACAGCTATTCCACCTCCCCTTTTCTTTATGTGATCAACCCTGAATATATTATACCCGGGTGGCAGGATCTCATTATCTTTGGTTGAAGGTTTAAGCCATGTTTCTGATAGATACATTATGTCAGGGAGGTAAGTTGCTAACATGGCATGTAGGTTATGTACCTTGTTGTTTATGCTTCTTATGTTTAGGTGGCAAATTAGAAGGGAGTTGGTCGACCTTTGGGAGAATGGTAGGCTGGTAGAGTCTGAAATAGAGGATGGGCCTGGGTTAGGGTGGATGTCACCGTCTTTAGTAATATTTTTTCTCAGGTAGGCTAAGAGTCTCAAGAGTTTAATTAATAGTTTTAGACCATATTTGGATTTTGGAGGTTTTGGGTACAATTTATTGAGATACAGGCTGTTGGTATTTGTTGTTTTAGTGGACGTATGGAAAGGGGAGAGTTCAGCAGTAAGTAGAGGTGAAGGGGTACTGGTTTGTTGATTATGATAGTGGAAGCCTAAGAATAGCTGATCTTCATAGCTAGTTAAGACGTATGGGATAATTATGAGTGGCAGGACGAGGGGAATAATTTTGATAGTTGCCTTTGACATGGCAGGTGAGATTGTTTTCTTTCCTAAAGATGGTGGTAAAACCTTTGAAGGAGTACTAGTGGTTAATTGTTAAAGTGGTGGAAGGGGGAGGGAGATGAAAGGTAGGTAGCTCTGAATGGTTGTTAAGGTAGTGGGGGTGTGGTTATATAGCTATAAATGTGGAGGTGCTGGGGGCGGGTGGGATAAGGGGGCAGGGTGAGGCGCGGAGGGAGCCTGAGCGAAGCGGAGTGGGGCTAAACCTGCCTCAGACTTTCAAGGGCCAGTGAATAGAGTGAGTTAAGGAAACAAGCTTGTGAGTAAAAGAACCTTGTTTTTTCACCAATATGGCTCACTAAGCATCAGACTATACCCTCACTCAATTGTACCTGCAGTTTACAATTTTTGTTAGTATTTTCCAGGGGTTGATTAATCTGGCTAGGATAGTGTGTTGTACTGCTGTGTTTAGAACCCAGTATGCTTGCTTTAACTGAGATAAATATATGGATTTGTTTCTACTTTATTACTGATAATTATTAACCTTGGTCAAGCTTTATGATTGTAGTGGGACTGAGGAGTTGAGCCTGTCCGTGCGTTCGCACCAATTATAGCGACCTTCCTTAATGCAGACTTTAGAGCTTTGTAGCCAAGTAGAGAATTACAGGACAGTACCTGAGAGGAGATACAATACAGTAACACAGTCTTATTTTAGAGAGCTACTATCACCTTAGCACAGCTTAAATTTATCATACAGTTAAATAGTTAACAAGTTACAGCATAGTATTTCTACAGAGAGAGTTTCCATAGTTAGTTCAATAGCAGCTAGAATGTAATAACAGTGTCCCTTATACAAGAATACTGCTACTCACTGTTAAGCAATTCAGCATAGAAGTTAACCCTCCACCTTATACCTCAATTCTATTAACATGTATCAACACACAGCTAGTCAAGTAATGTTAGCCAACAGATAGGAATATATCAATAGTGAGCAGAGGAGGCAAAAGACTAAACCACTATCATACAATGATATTGTAGTGAATCTGTAGTGAAAAAGGACATTGGAGCATGGAAAATACTATATTCTTCTTAGTCTCTGGAGTTAGTGGAATCTGCCAATACCATTTTGTTTAGTCCAAAGGACACAAAAGCCTAGTATTGCCTGACTATTCAGCTAGTTCAGCCACTTAGGGCATTAGCTATGAATCACACATGGAGGAATATTAAGTTTTCAAAGTTATTGCAAAACCTTATCTGACCTATCAGGGTTGGATACCAGTACAAAGGTACTAATTCCTCTCAATGGGGCACTCTTCTATGAATCTTTTTCACCAGGCACAGTTTTAGTGTTTATTTATTTATTTCATTTATTATTTTACATTTGTTGACTGGGAGAGTCCAACTGGATTACGAGTCCATTTTCAGTGGAGGCCTGGGGAGAAAACCTCCAAGAGAACAATTTTATACAAAACATAGTTTTAAGGACAGACTTTTGACATACAATTTCCATAGAAGCGACTTTGACATACATATTAACTAACAGATAGGATACATTAGTTCTCTACAATATAATATTACATTTTAGAAGATATTCCTAAGTTTAGGATTCCTGTGATAGATTTACTATCAGAGTAAAAGCAGAGAGATGTAGAATTAGGTTCCGAGAGAGCAGATGGTGCTCGCTATACTTGAGAAGGATAACAAATTGATTTACAATCTGCCTTCTCCTGGTTTTAGTTGCTTATGGAGAGCTCAGCATTGCTGGGGTAGTTTACCCTAACTCCTGGAGAGATGGGATAAGCAGTAGATTAACAGTCCTAAGTGGGTACAGCACTATGATTGGTTGGCTTATCAGAGTTACATAAGTTAGGTGAAGTGTTCTAATGAGACATTAGCCACGGGGGATACAGGAGCAGAGTCGATTATTCAAAAAGTGAGTTTTAACAAGTTTCTTAAACTGTGATGGGGATTTGTTGTCAATTATGTGGGCAGGAAGGGAGTTTCAGGTTTTTGCTATACAGTGGCTGTAGACAGACTTACCAGCTTCATTGTTATATTTGTTTACTTTGAGGAGGTTTTGTGTGCTAGGCCTCAAGGGCCTGGTGGTTGTACAGTGTTGCAAAAGATTTTGTAGGGCTGGGGTGTTTTCAGAGTTATGTATTATTTTGTGGGCTAGTGATAGTTGATTGAGTTGAAGTAGTAGTAGTAGTTCTAGCTAGTTGAGTTCTTTTAGGCATTCACAGTGATGTGTTCTGATGGGAGAGGTTGTAGCAAATTTGGCTATTTTATTATAGCAACTATTAAGTTTGTTTAGGTCGGATTTGCGGAGATTTGTAAGCACGGGGGGAGGCATAAAGTAGGGTGGATAGTAGGTGAGTCCTCGCTATTTTAGTTTAGGAGTGGTCAGTGAGGAATTTTTTATTGCGATACAGTAGGCCAAGTGTTTTATGTACTTTTTTTATGGTTATAGAAATATGTAGGTCAAACCTAAGGTGATTATCTATTTCAACCCCTAAGAGTTTATGATTTGTGGGGGTGATTGTGGTCTTGTTAAAAGAGGAAATGAAGAAAGAATCAGTGGGAGGTGTGGCTCTGTGGAAGCTAAAGAGTACTAGCTTGGTTTTACTTGGGTTTAGAATGAGCCTTTGGTTTGTAATCCAAGTTTCTGCTAGGGAAAAGCATTCTTGTGTTAGGGAGTGAAGAATGTCAATTGATTTGGCTGTGCATATTATGGTGGTATCGTCTGCATATTGCACTATTGAGCCTTTAGGAATACTGTTTGGGAGCTGATTGGTGAAGGGGGTAAAAAGAAGTGGTCCCAGGATGGAGCCTTGGGGTTCCCCTAGGGAGACTGGTAGGGAGGGGGAGAGTTGGTTTTTGCCACATAACAGCTTGTTTCCTTCCCTCTAGGTAGTTTTTGAACCAGGAGATAGCAGGGGTGTTAAGGTTTAGAGTTGCTAGTGAAAGAAGGAGTTTATTGTGGTTAACCACATCAAATGCTTTGGACAAGTCAAGGAAGGTGGCAGATACAAGGAGTCCATTGCTTCTGTGAGTTTTGACAATGCTGGTGAATTCTGTGCGGTGGAGGTGCTATGGAAGGGTCTAAAGCCATGCTGTTGTGTTGCTATCAGATTACTTTCTAGGAGATATTTCATTAGTTGCTTGTGTATTACCCTCTAAAATTTTAGATAAAGGGGAAAATATGGCTATAGGGCGGTAGTTATTGAGCTCCATGGAGGTTCCCCTTTATGTAGAGGGATGATATGTGATATTTTCCATAGCTTTGGTACTATACACTTGGAGATGGATCTGTTAATTAGGATGGAGACAGGATATGATATGGCTTCTGCAGCCAGGTGGAGATATTCAGCAGGTAATTTATCGGCAGCTAGAGACTTTGGTTTGAGCTTGCAGAACAGTTTTTCAATGGATTTGGTTGGTTCTGGGTGGAAGGTGAACTTGGGACAATTGTTAGTTGGGGATGGGGGGTGGATTTGCAGGGATGGGGATGTTGTCATAGGGTTGGTTGTTTGCAAGGGTCTGGATGGTTTCTGCAAAATATTTATTAAATTGAGTGGGGATGTCTTCTTGGTTGTTATCTATTTTTGGGGTTGGGATAGTTGTTTTACCTGGTTCTAGAATAGATCTAATTGCTGCCCAAAATGTTTGTGGGTTGTTCCTGTGCTTATCCTGTAATTTTTGGTAGTAAGATGTGTTGTCTGTTTTGGTGAGTTTTTTTGGCTTTGTTATGTAGTTCAACATATATTTGTTTGTTCAATTGGGATTTACTGTTGAGGTAGTTGGTCCAGGCCTTGTTTCTTTTTTTGAGGAGGGATTTTGTGTCTGGGGTTAACCAGGGGGCATATTTAGTTTTAATTCTTGTTGTTCTGGAGGGGGTGTGATGGTTAAGTGTGTTTAAGAAGGTAGTATTGAAATATAGTACAGCTTCATCAAGAGGTAGGTTTTTAAGGGGGGGGGGGGTCCAGTGGCACATTTTTAGGTCATTTATAAAGTTGGAGTGGTTAAAGTGTTTTTTGTTTCTAATTAGGCGCGTATATATTTGGGTCAGTTGTTAAATAAAGATTAAACTGATTCTGCCAAACTATGCTGAAAATAAGTCCCTGTTCTTCAGCATAAGTTGCTTAGTCTCCTGTTTCTGGGAAAGTGATGACATTTCACCTATTCTGACATCAGGATATACGCTATGGACCTTCATTTTTTTCTGCAGATATTCTCAGGACAAAAAACAGTGGGGTCTTTCCAAGATTTTAGCACATTTATGTGCTATATTCACTCTTTTTTTTCAGATTGTCTCACTGTATAATTTACCCCAGCTATTTTTTCAATACCCATTATTTTCTATTGCCACTTTGCAAGAAACTTGTTCTCAGCTGAGATACTTTGTCTCATGCCTTAAATTTCATAACATAACAATTTTTTTACTGCACATTTTCTGTTACATGTCCTGTACCATTTATACATTTACTTCCTATAGGTATTATAGTCATCCTAGGTCTGTAAAGTATCTAGCACTTGATTAAAGAGTGCATCATCTCTTCCCCAATGGTTCCTTTGCTTTATCTAACAGGTTTCAGGGATATTCTGCCATGCAGAAATTCAAAGGGAGTGAACCAACTTGCAATGTGCAGTACTTCCTTCCCTTACAACAAACAGGAGACAGAGAAACAGATAGTCACAGCTTTTTTTTCTCTTTTCTTGGGCCTGGTTTATAGCCTTCTATAATATGGATTTTCAGAAGTTACAAAAGCATTCAGCTGGTCCATCTGTTGAAGATGCTATACACTTGTCCATAGCTGTTTCATCTTAAAGAACTGGTAGACTTCATGCATTACTCCAGACATGAATCTGCAGCACTAGTCTGTAAGGATTTCTTGTGGAATTTTTACTCTAGGGAAAAAAAACTCTAGTCATCTCAATAACTGCTTGTAAAGGTAACTTCTCTCACGGAATTTTGTTGCATAAACAACTACAAGTATATACTGATAGCTTCGATTTTCACTACAGGCAAGAGTATCAAAGGGCTCCTAAATGTTGGATTAGGAGCTGTCTTTTGGCCTTCTGGGCAATCTGCACAAAAATTCTCTACATTTTCTTTCTAAAACCAGGCCAGTAAAATTGAGATAAAATCCTAGCCTCTGTCTTATTAATTCTTAAATGACAACCCAAAACGCAGCTATAGACTAACTAGATTACAAATGTTCTAAACAGCTTTGGCAATAATAACTACATTACTGTCTAGTCAGATTCTTTGGTTATCCGATTGAGCAAGTAATAAAGTGTAGCTATGAAGTGGGGATGTTCTGTTCACCTTTCTCTTCTTCCGCTATTGTTTTAATCTCTCTAACTTTGCATAGTGTATTGTCTTCCCAATGGGCCTTTTTAAAATTGATTTGGCATAGTTGTAATTGGGCAGGTCAGCATTACTTTCACCAATAACCTCACATGAAGTGGGAGGGGGGGTGTAGCCTTTTCTACAAAGATAGGTACAGCTCTTTCCTTTTCATCTAATTCATCCTTTTGAATGGGTAGTTCAAGGAAATATTTTTTTTGTTAAGGGTACTGAATACTGATGGCCCTCTTTATTTAGTTAAGTAGCTGTCCTACTTGCCCTAACATTAGTCTCTCACTTGCCATTCTGTCTGACACTTTGCTCTGGTACAGCAGGGAGGACAGTACAACTCTGTTCAAGTTCATTTTCCCATTTACTTCATTTAACTCTGTCTCATCCCTGTCATCTTCTGTACTGACCTCCTTTGTTACCTTAAATACAAGAGATTTTTGGTAAGAATCTGCATCTGGTTTGTCTAATCATTCTACCCATGCTTTCTTTCTGCTTGGCCCATTTATATCTGGTTGAAAACTTCCCTCCACACAAATTTCTGATATCTCTTTGAATTTGGTAAAGACTTGAGCAATTATCACATCACATATTAAGTCAGATACTATAGCTACTGAGTGTTATACTTTACCTAGAAGAGTTTGTGTCTCACTTTTTGTTATGGGGTATTCTGCTTTACCATCATGAGCACACATCAATTTTCTCTTTGCTAATAATTTTGAGCTTATAAGCATAAAGTGATCTCGTAATATAATCATGTCATCCAAGTCTAACAAACCATGCAAATATTTTCTTTTTATTTTAATGTCATATTTAACTAGCTTAGTAAACATCACAACTACAAAAAGTCAGGCTCTACAGTTCTAGTTAAAATTCAACATTATCACATTCCATGGGTTCATTTTCAAGTACAACCTATTAACAGCCAGTGAGCTAGTATGATCATTTTTCTAAGCATAATATTTCTAGTATTAACCGTGCTGTGTTTTGCTATGTGGCATTTCCTAGAACATTTAAAACATATCCATTTAGGTGATATGTTTTGCTTGTCTGCAAGCAAAGACATCTTATCAGTACTTGGCAAATGCAAGTCAGACTTGACAGTTAACAATCTCAGTTAATAAACGTTCTACTAAAAAGAAGAATCAGGGTCACTCTGATACACACACTAAGTTTAGATGGGGTGCTATTTTAACTTACATATAGTTAACATTTCTAATTTTTTTCTTACATCATTTACATCACTTTCTAGTCAGTTATAGAATATATAGTACAGCAGACATCTGTGACCTTAATGATTTGTACAAACTGAATGCCCAGACATGAAGCTTGTTATGTCTGTGTTTCAGATGAAACACCAACCGTAGCTAGAGTCACTTCTTCAACTCTGGATAGTTACATGTGCAACACCACCTTCTGGGTCCATATAGGTTTATATAGAGTCCTCAGTTAAGTGTGAGGGCAGTGTCCTGGCTCATTGTATTTTGGAACAACCTCACCTGGCTACAAAATGTCTTAATGTCTGCAAGTTTCCTCAGACGTGTGCTAGTTTTTAGAACTACCACCAAGGTTGATTTACTACACATTTAGTTCTTGCAGAGTGAACAGTTGTTGACCAGTCCTGGTGCATTATTGGACAGCTTTGGTAGACTTAATCAGAGCTTCAAGTAGTTTATACATTTTAAACAACAATGGTAATTACAGCTCACATTCCACACACACAAGTTGTGATATGCACAGACTTGCAGGCCAGTCTCAAACAGAAACCCTTATTAATGCCACAAGAATAATTTTTGAGTGAATCATCATACTGCCACAAAAGTTAGTACCAGTCTTTAACAATAAATCATTTTACCCACATACATATCTCTTTGTCAGAGTGAATCCCCATATTAGTAGAAGGATGTGCCAAGACAGTACTCAAACATCTTGTTGTCCTTCATGCATCAAGATTAGATGAGTTAACAATCCAAGAAGACGGAAAAAATAAGGCCTCAGTATTTATGCTCATTAAACACCTCATTAGGCAGCATTAGATTCAATTCTCAGGTGGAGAAATCACTCAGCTAGACAGTCAGCAGCCAGGTATTTTCATAATTTTAAAGTTTATGTAAAAATCTATAGGACTTTTAGCTGTCATAGTAAGTCTTTCTGTCATACCTCTCAACCTGGAAACATCAAAAATCTGGACAAAGGCCCATGAAAAATAGGTAGAAATCTGTATGCTGATTAACATAAAATTTGCATAAAAAATTATGCAACCTCACCCACTCTAATGGTATTGTGGGATATCAACTTTCAAATGTAAACTGAAGAACAGGCAACCAAAATATGGCCCCAGACCCAGACTCTGTAAGTAAATGGTAACCATTTTTTTTAAAATGTGTAGCAATGATGTCCACTGGGAAGGGAGTCGATGAGGAACCTTAGGATTTTGCTTCTGGTGACTTACAGTATGTGGGTTTTATGGTAAAAGTAGGGCATTTAGTGGTAGGCAATATTCTAATCTTAGCAAAAGAATATTATGGTTTGCTAGGACCTCCAAATGTCATTCTCCATGGCCTACTGATCAGTGGCGTAGCCCTTTGAGCTTGCTGCCCTTCTCCCCTTACAACATCATGGTCAAATGGGGCCTCCCCATACACAACCCTCCCCCCTGCAGCCATTCCAATGTCCCATTACTTGGCTATATTGCCCTATTTACCATAAACACTGTAATGTGCATACTGCTTTACTTCTACAATGATTTGGATTTCATTTAAAAGTTTTATTTTACATTTTACAGCACAAACACTATGAGACATCTAAAATAAAAATAAAAACACAAAAATCACGAACTGCACCAAACTGTTTAATGAAGAGTTGAAGCTAAAGGCTCCCAAATACTAAGCGCTTTCACCATCCACTGATGGCTTCCTTACTTACTAAAAGCATGTGCTAAAATGCATTGTATTTACATTCCAAACTTTTAGCCTTTAGCTTCAGCTGTTCATTAAACAGTTTGCTGCAGTTCGTGATTTTTGTGTTTTTATTTTAATTTTATTAGTCTTCACCCTGTTGGGTACAGTTTGTTTTACTATTAGACATCTGCTACACAAAGCAATACAGTCTCACAATGAAAATAGACTTAGCATTAAAACTTCTCTGCCCTTGAAACTCACATTCATTGAAACAGCACTGAAACCCACATTCAAAGAAAATGCATCTGGCCAGTGGTAGATAAAGATTACCTTTGGGCTGTTTTCACATCATAGGTCCCTTGCACATGAAACATACATGTGTTCTTTGATACACCTTCCTGACTGTATTAAATTATATTTCTTGTATAATACAGTGTAGTTGTTAGAGGGCATTTTGTTTTGAATATTTTTCCAGTAAACAATGAAACAAAATGCATGAATCAATTAATGACAAAACTGCCCAGTTCAGAACATTTCCATTATAAAAGTCTACTCAAACTTCTACAATCCACCAGTATCAGTAAATATGCACATTCTCTGCAGAAGTAAAAGTCATCTAAATAATTCCACATTAGAGAGATCTGTAACTAATGAAGAGGTTGCTGCTAGCAAACAACTTTATATTTCATTGATTAGTCTACAAATAAAGTGCCTGTTGCCCTTGAGGAATAAATTGCCTATGACATTAAAAAAATAATAAGCTAGTAATATTGAAGTAGGGAATGGATAGCAAACTGATAATAGGTTCATATTAGTTAATAGTTATCGCCGCCAGAGGACATTCTCAGGACTGCAGCATCCGCCCCCTTTAAAAGTACAACACAATACAGTATCAGCAATGCATCTACATATTGTGTGAGCAGAACCCACAGCCTTCTGCATCAAAAGCAGTTATTCTACCTGTTATGATTCCAACAATGTAAGCAGACTTGCCATAAGCAGCACTAAACTTTTCCCCTGAAGCTCTCAGCTCCTTCTAAAATCCACCCAACTGTATCTCTCAACTTTGCAGCACAAGAAATCTGGAAAAAGCCAAAATTTATTGGGGGGGGGGCAAAAGCCCCAAAACCAGGGACACATTTTAAACATTGCTTGTATAATCTTGGAAAGTTGCTAGAATAAAATGTTGTGTTAGCACCATGCGTTTCCTGAAAGTTATGAAGAATGAAACTTAAATGGCTATCGTTTAGTGAATTCAGTTCTCACCATAGCACAAAAAGCCTGGACAAAGCCTATAATGGGAGAATACAGCCTCAAAAACAGGGTCAGATTTCAAATACTGATCTTATAAACTTAGAACATTGCTAGAATAAAAGTTATTTTGTTGCTATGTATTTTTCTGAAGAATATGAATTCTGAAATTCAAATGCCTGCCATTTTTTAGTGAATAAGCTTTTATGAGGAACAGAACAAAAATATGAGGAAATAATCTGGACAGTTTTCACAAGTGTGGTGGGTAGGGAATTCGGGCTCTTGCTAGTAGTACCCAAGGTACAGGGTAACTCTAGCCACCAGGTATATTTAACTGGGGCATTTTACACACACACACACTCACCTGGCTTGCAGCTGACATATTCATGGAGGATTCCTACTTGAAAATGGAGAACAGAAGAACTGCTTGAAAATAAATGCTCTTGAGTACAAATGCATCCATGCTTATGGTAAAAAAACCTGCCAATTCTTGTATTTGAAATTGCTCGCACGCACACTACATAAAGTGGAGCCCTCAGCCAATTCCGACAGGCTGTTCACAGACCTGGCATCATCACACACGTGGTGATGTCAGGCAGAAGAAACATTACAAAAAACAAGCTGAGAAATTTGGAAATTAAGGCCGCCCCTAGAGAATCGTGGCACCCCATTTTTTGAACCTCAAAACCGGTAAAAAACAAGATTCTCGGTACGGTTGAGAGGTATGCTTCCTGTCAAAGGATAACAGCA